>NC_058134.1:214607071-214690218 GCF_016433145.1 Gracilinanus agilis | reverse complement strand
ATACACACACACACACACACACACACACACACACACACACACACACACACACACACACACTAGATCAGCTAAGTGACTGGGACCAAGCAATACAGGAATATGGAATCCAAGGACACTGGTTCAAATCCCATCTCTGATGCTTCTTGCCTATGTGACCTTGGGTGAGTCCCTTCACCTCTCTGAGCCTCAGGTTAATCATCTGTAAGGTATAAGAGTCAAACTAAATGGCCTCTCAGAACCCTTAAAATTAGGACTCAGATTCTTCCATCTGGGACGCAACCAAACATGCCAGATTCCTCTTCCACAAGTCTACCCTTTAAGCACTGGAGAGAGGTAGCAGGTCAAGACTAGTCAGAAAGAGTGTGAAGTAGGAGATTGAACAAAGGGCTTGGTTCAAGAAAGCTTGGTTCAAATTCCTGTCTGAGAAATACTAGCTATGTGACCCTGGGCAAGTCACTTAATCTCCTTGTTCTTCAGGGAATATCCTAGGACTTATCTATTATTAAGTCAGAGGGTTTTATCCTAAGGTTCACAGTCTATAGACAGATCCCAGGGGTCCATGAACTTAGATAGGAAAAAAATGACACCTCTATTTTCATTAACTTTTAACTGAAATTTAAATTTTCCCTCAATTATTTAAAAAAACAGCCTTTTTAAAATTTGAAATTAAGCTATTTTAATTTAATTTTTATTTTTTTAATTTTTAAATATTTTCCCATGCTTTCATGATTCATGTTCTCTCCCTCCCCTCTTGCCTCCCCTCTCCTAGAGCTGACAAGCAATGCCACTGGATTATACATGTATTATCACTCGATACTTATTTCCATATTATTTCATTTTTGTAATAGTCATCTTTTAAATTCAAAATCCCAAATCACATATAAAGAAGTGATCAATCATGTGCTTTTCTTCTGCATGTCTGCTCCCACAGTTCTTTCTCAGGATGTAGATAGTGTTCTTTCTCATAAGTCCCTCAGCATTGCCTGGATCATTGCATTGCTATTAGTAGCAAAGTAGATTACATTTGATCATCCTACAATGTTTCGGTTACTGTGTATAATATTCTCCTGGTTCTGCTTATTTCACTCTGCATCAGATCGTGGAGGTCTTTCTAGTTCTTAGAGAAATCATGCAGTTCATCATTCTTTATAGCACAATAGTATTCCATCACCATCATATACCACAATTTGTTCAGCCATTCTCCAATCAAGGGAAACCATTCATTTTCCAATTTTTTGCCAACACACAGAGGGTGGCTATGAATATTTTTGTACAGCCCTTAAAAGAACATTCTGAAAAGAGGTTTGGAGACTTTACCAGCCTGCCAGAGGGGTCCAGGACACACATAGAAAAATATTGTATTAAGTCATTGAGTATGTGATCTGTTTGGGTGAGGGACTTCCCACACTGAGAACATTAGTTAATAGGAGGAGGAAAAAAAAGAGAGTGAAAAAGATGGTACAATGTCTAAGAATCTAAAAATAAACTCCACTCTCACCAGGAATTGGCTGGGTATGGTCCTACCTAAAAGCTAGAACTACATGACTTCATCAGCTCCCATTTGGTTTAGGGGATCCAAGAGACCCCACAGCAAAATGACCAGTTTCAGGGACAGGTTGCCATGGCACCAGATATTTGCAAAATTAGAAGAACTCAAAATGGCAATCTAAAGATGATCACACCAGGAGATAGAAGACATAGAGAGCTTTGGATCTCCCCAAAGATCTGGCCTCTGGAGGTTGGGATTCCTGCTCTGCCACCTTTCTTTCTTGATCAGAACATAGATTAAAAAGCAGGCATCACATGCCTGACCATCCTGAAAGGAGAAAAAGTTGGGCCAGTCTGGACACCAAAGCTATCAGGGGCAAAGCTGGCCCTGGACGATTCTCAATTCCATTATCCCTTTGAGGAGGGTACTTGGGGGCTGGTGATCTCATATCTTGATTATTGTTTGATTTTTAAAAATTTAATTTGACAATCAAACCAGGTATTAAGTGCCTACTTTGTACCAGGAGCCAAACATGAGGCATCTAAAGACAAAGAAAGAAATATTCTCTGCCTTCAAGAAGCTTATACTCCATCAGTTTTGGTCACTAACTAAGGGTTGATTTAGGATTATTTGTCCTGGAGCTAGAAATAACTTCTGTAACCTTCTCGGATAGAGGCTGAGGATACGTCAGAGGAGGCAAAGGTCCCTTCTTGCTCAAATCCTCTGACCTCTGTAGGCTTCTGTTACTTTAACTGTAAAAGGAGGGGGTGAATGAAACACATGGGTTAGAACTCTACAAGTCTGCAAACCTGAGGCCAGAGGTTCAAAGGACAAAGATTTATGGAGAGCACATCCACAAGCACCCTTCTTCCACCTTCTGCTTCCCCAAACTCTTCTAATAATCCCTTACACTTTTATGGGGCTTCACAATCAACAAAACAACACTTTCCCACATATGATCTCAGCTGATCCTGTGAAGTGGGCAGGGCAAGTGATTTTATTCCCATGTTACAGGTAAAGGAAATGAGGTTCAGGGAGAGGCAGTGATTGGTCAAAGGTCACCTGGCTGTGTGCTCAGACTCCCCAAACCAGGGCTCTTTCCATGACTCCTCTGCTGTTTCTCATGCCCAAACCAAATCAGGAAATGGTCCAATACCCAAACAAGGACCAAACAGCCCACAGAAACCCACATTGCTTGGATGGCCTCAGGGTCTCATGGTTTGCCTTTCCTCATCCTTCCAAGAAACTCTAGCTGCACCCAGATCAATGCCAGACACCCAGAAAGTCACTGCCATCTTCCAGAGGCCTCCCAGCCTGCCAACTGCCATCAGGTCGGAAATAAACTAGGATTATTCTTGGCCATTTTCCAACTTGGGTACCTTTTCTTAACAGGTTCATCTTTCCCCCTGGGCATCTGCTACTTAAGAATGGCATCCTGCCTCCCAATCTATGCCCTTGTTCCAACAGGTTGCTAGGTGACTGGCATGCAGCCAGTGAGACCAAGTCTGGGTGACTTGTCTCCATGGGGAGGGTCCCATTGAGTTTAGGGGAGAGATGGAAAGGGGGTAGTGTCAAGGGAGATACTTGGATGTATGTTAGAAGCCAGCCCTTGGACCCTTGAGAGGATAGCCAAGTGGAGGCAGATTTAGAGAAGGTAAGGTCCATGTATATGTGTACACACATACACATGTGTGTTTTTACATAAGAACTAAAGTATCAAAATAACCTCAAAACTGGATCAAAACCTCAGAGGCCACCAAGTCCAACCAGTAGCCAACACAAGTGCTTATACAGCATCTCCAACAAGAGCTCCTCCAAGATTGCGCCCCTTCCTCCTCTGCTGTGGAGTTTGGGGGAGAAAGAGACTGAGCCATGACCTCCTCCTTCTACTTTGGAGCAGCTCTGATTGTTGCCAAGTTTTCTGACCTGAAGTCCAAAACACTATAACTCCAGCAACTGTTCCTGGTCCTGCTCTTTTCCTCTGGAGTCAAGCAGAGAAAAATCTAATCCTATCTCTTCATGACAGCTCTCCAGATACTTAAAGACAGTGATTCCCTTTCCCTAGCCCCCAAGTCTTCTCTTCTGTCATTTTTTTTAACTCTTACTTTCCATCTTAGACTCAATACTGGGTATTGGTTCCAAGGCAGAAAACTAGTAAGGACTAGGCAATGGAGGGTAAGTGACTTGCCCAGGGTCACACAGTTAGGAAGTGTCTAATGCCAGATTTGAACACAGGACCTCCCAGTCTCTAGGCCTGGTTCTCTTTTATACTGAATCACTATCTGTCCCCTGCCACTTATCTTCCTATGGCATGAACTCAAGACCATTCCACCATCCATTCCTTTCTCTGGTCTCTTTCTAGCTAATAAAAGATCTTCCTAAAAATGTGTCACCCAGAACTGGACATGGCCCTCCAGAGCAAAAGTGGCAGGACTAGTATTTCCTTAGCAGCCCTGGAAGCTCTGCCTCTCAAGGCAGCATAAGCCCCAATTCACTTTGGTAGCTAGGATAGATAGCTCACTTCCAATTCCTGCAGTGGGCAATTTGAATAAAATCCCCAGATCTCTTTCAGACTCAATATCCCTCCCATCTTATATTCATGAAGCTGATTTTTTGGACCCATGTATAAGACTTGACATTTAATTACATCTCATTAGATTCAGCCCCCAATTCAAGTCAGTCAGGATCTTCTGGGGGTCTAGACTTTGTCTTCCAAACTATTAATGCACTATCTACCCCAATGCTATGCCATCTAAAAATGTCACAAGCATGCCATCTATTCTTTTATCAAAGTAGATCAGGGCCAAGCACAGACACACTGGGCCACTTCTTCCATTCATCCAGTTCCAAATCCATCTAGTTGCACAATTGTCTGCTTATTCCCAGAACTGTAACTAGCAACTTTTGGCCCTAGGACAATGTTTGGTCACACTGGCTAGGGAGACTATAGTTGAGTAGAGGGTGACTGGGTAGGGAACAGGGTAAAACAGGTCAATCATCATGGGAATTTTTCCCTATAACTCAATGCTAAGCTCAGTGTTTTCTTTGCTATAGAAGATATAAAAGTGTCAGTGCCTTCTAAAATTTGCTGCCCTAGGTCAAACCCCATCCCTTGCTCTAGTTATTCCCTCACCTTTCCACCTTTTCCAAAAGAATAGAATGAGAGATTTTGTCAAATGCTTTGCTAAGATGGATGTAAATGTTCTTGAAGACACTCCTGATCCAATCCTCCTGTTGAAAATGGAAGTGAGGTTAGTTTAACATGACTCAACTTCATTGATGAATCCATGCTGGTTCTTTATGATCATTACTTCCTTTCCTAAATATGTCTATTTCTGTAGGAGAACAAATACCACCATAAAGAAGGATAGATCTAAATCTTTCTTAGGTGGCCAGGTTCATCTTCTAGGTAGTATCATGGATGGATGGATGGATGCATAAATGAATGAATGACTTTTTAACCATTTACTATCTGCTAAGCACCAAGGATAAGAATACAAGACGGACAGACAGAACATTCTAATTGGGGGGGGGGGTGGCAGACAAGGTAGGGATTTATGGGCTGGAAAATCACAGGGTTGACAGGAGAGCAATGGACGTGAACTGACATATTCACTCCAGAGGTCCTGTCGGTCAGGGTTTGATTACTCTTCTCAGAACAAGAAATGGAAAGGAGGAAGAGTGAAAGGGGGCAAGATCCCAGGAGTAAGAGGGACCTGATTTCAAATCCTATCTCTGTCCGTTACAACCTGGGCAAGTCAACTAATGTCCCTGTGCCTCATTTTCCTCATTTGTGAAAAGAGGGAATTGAGCTCAACAGCCCCTCGGGTCCCTTTCAGTTCTTGATCTGGGCTTATGTGATTGAGGTTTCCAAATCCCACCTCAAATTGATTGTCTCCCTCAATTCAGTACAGAGAGTTCCCCAATTGATAAATGGTCAAAGGATAGGAATAGGCAATTTTCAGGTGAAGAAATCAAAGCTATCAATAATCATATGAAAAAAATGCTCTAAATCCCACTTGATTAGAGAACTGCAAATTAAAACAACTCTGAGGAACCACCCCACACCTATCTGATAGGCCAATATGGCAGCAAAGGAAAGTAATAAATGTTGGAGGGCATGTGACAAAATGGGGACACTAATACATTGCTGGTGGAGTTGTGAATTGATCCAACCATTCTGGAAGGCAATTTGGAATTATGCCCAAAGGGCTTTAAAAGAATTCAGCACAGTGATGGGTTGCAGGGGAGAAGAAGTAGTAGGATTAGAGTTGGAACTCAAAGGAATCTTGAAGATCCTCGAATCCAGTCTCCCTCATTTTTATGCTCTGTGAAGGCAGAGCCTACTTCACTCCCATGTTTACTCCCCAACACCTAGCCTACAGTAGGTACATATAAATGTTTATTGAATTGATGCTCAGTAACTGGGGATCAATGGATCAGTGGCTGGCTTCATAGTCAGAATCATTGTTTTAGAGCAGGAAAGAATCTCAGAGATCAACTAGTCTTCTAGCTCAAGGTCTCCCAGGACGCCGACCAAGTGCCTCACAACCCTGAATTCAGTCTTGAGAGGATCCTTTCCCAGTCAGGGATCAGAGAATCTTCCTTCTCTAGCTAGTCTCAGTAACTAAAATAGACAAGCCAAAGGGAATGGGAAGGAATCCGGGTCACCAAAGGTATTGGGCCCAGTCAATCTCCAGGATCTCTAAGAAGTCCAGCAAGGCTCTAAAAGACAAAGGACAGAGCGAGTCCCAGAAAAGGAGAGCTAACATTGGCCAGGCTGACTCAGCTTGTCCTCCATTGGCTGCCAGGTCACTCACTTCAACCCCTCAGCTACTCTGGGCTCACAAAAGACTTCTCTTTCTACCAGACTGATCAGCTGAGGCTGCAAGAAGAGGAGGAGCCAAAAGAAGAGAGAAATGCCAGATCTGGGACTTTTTCAGGCTGAGTTCCTTGGTCAGGGCCTTTTGCCCTTTTTTCATAGTCAGAGATTTCTCAGAGATTTCCCAGGGGCACCTAGCTTGTTTGTGTGAGAGGTGGGACTTTCTTCCTAGATTCAAACCCCACCTCTGCTGCTTCCTACATGTGTGACTTTGGGTAAGTCCCTAGACTTTTCTTCTATAAAGTGACAGGGTTGGGCTAGATAGACATCTGAGGTCCCTTTCTGTTCTAAATCTCTGACTTGATCTTTGACTGAAAGCATGAATGAACTTCACTTGAGCTGGTCTTTGCTCTCCTGGGAACTCCAGTCTCTCACTGAGGATAATGAGGCTGAAAGTGTGCAGAGAACTTTACACACATGATCTCTTTGGAGTCTCACAATGACCCTGGGAGAGAGAGAGGTAATGAATGCAAGTCTCATAACCCTGATTTTCCAGGTGAGGAAGCTGGGGCCCAGATAGGGAAAGCCATTGTCTCACAGCTACGAAATGTAATTGGTGGGATCCAAACCCAGGTCTTCTTGACTACTGGGTCAGCATTCTCCCTCCTCTCCCATCCTATCTCTCCTGGGCAGCTAGGTCACCCAGTAGATAGAATAACAGAAGTTGGAGACGGGTAGACTCAAATTTAAATCAACCATTTAATTAGCTGGGTCACTCTGGGGAGGTTCTTTAAATTCTTTCTTTCTGTTTCCTGATCTTTACCTTGGAGGATTATCACAAGGATCAGATTTTTAAAATATATGTAAAGTGCTTTGCAAACCTTAACACACTCCCTAAATGCAAGCTACTATTATTATTATTAATGGGAGGAACAGAAGAAACTCTGGGCAGCCTGGATGAGGGCAACTGGGAGAAAAGGGCCCAGGAAGGGTAGTTGTGATCAAAAGAGAGGAAGGTGACGGGGATTATCAAAGCTGAAAGTTGCCATGCTTACTAGCTTTAGAATTCACTTTTTTTTCCTCTTAGCTCTGAAAGGGCTCTTGAGAATTTAGTCCAATACCTTCCTTTTGCAGGTGTGGAAACTGAAACCCACTGCAAAAGGGGGGGGGGGGCTGATAATAAAGCAACTTGTCTAAGATCACTCACCTAGTAAGGAGCAGACCAAGGACAGGAACCTGTAGTCCCCTATTTTTCCCACTACACTAACTATCTCTTTTATCATCTACCAATCAGTTAATAAGTAAGGTAGCAGTGAAAATAGTTTATAAATGGTGATGTGCTCTATACGTCTAAAGAGGAAGACACTGAACCCTGGAGAGGGTCTCCTAGGATTGAGTTTGTATAGGAAATGAATGGGCTATCGAGTCCAACCACCTCATTTTACACATGAAGAAACTGAGGTCCAAGACGGGTTAAATTGGTAGCTGCCATCTCTTCCTATCAATGTTGTGTAGAAAAGCTGTCAAAGTAGTAAAGGCTTCTATTTTTATTATATCTACGGTTCCATCCATCTCCATATATCCTATTTTTACAAGCAGTATTCAGATTTTAGGGGGTTATCTGGGGTCAGCTTCTCTGTTATTTATCAGTTGAGTCCTGCCTACATAGGATGAATGAATCCACATAGGGTGGATAAATAAGTGAGTGGAGAGATGAATGAATGTTTGGATGGATAAATGAATGTTTGGATGGATAAATGAATGTTTGGATGGATGGATAAATGAATGGATGGATGGATGGATGGATAGATGGATGGATGGATGGATAGATGGATGGATGGATAAATGAATGGATGGATGGATAAAAATTTATTAAACGCTGTACTAACCACCAGGGATTCAATACAAAAGTGTGACAGTTCCTGCCATCAGGAAGCTAACATTCTAATGGAGATCGCATACAAATATAGATGAATGACAGCCAGGGAGAAGTGTTATGATTTAGGGAGCTACATGAATGGTGAGACGAGTCCCTGGGGAGTTGATTGGCATACCCTTTCTAATATCAATGACAGAATTGACTTGATAGGGCAAAGCCAGGGCTCAGGGAGAACAGATAGCAAGAAAAAAGCTGGGGTAGAACAAATGTGCAGGATGGCTGGGGAAGGTTGGATATAATGGCCATGAAATAAGCATCCAAACCTTAACAAGGGCCTCAAGGCTGGTGTCTTAAAGGTGAGAGAAGCAGGGACTCACCAGGATTATACACAGAGAACTAGAATAGATGTTAGAGGTCATATAGTCCAGCCTCCTCATTTTAAACATCAGAAAATTGAAGATCAGAGCAGTGGTGACTTACTCAACATTGCCGGGCTAATTGTAGCAACTGAGTCCCTTTTGGAGCACAATGCCAAATCCAGTACTCTTTTCCCTGATCCATTCACAGGAAGACCTAGCTGGCTACTCTGTGATGACAACCACTGACCTGAACCAGCCTGGCATCAGTGTCCTGTAAGTGAGAATGACCCATCTTGGTGCCATTCTCCATTCTCCATTCTCAGTTCTCCTGTCCCCCTCCTCCACTACGGACAACTCCCTAACTGGGTGACCTCTAGTCATTTGTTGTATTTTGCTGGCCCTCAGATTTCTCCGCTCTAACATGAAAGGGATGGACTGGATGGCCCCTGAAGTCCCTCCCAGCTCTAAATGAAGGATCTTATCACCCTGGGTTCTAAACACTTCACTTAGGTAAAGGCAGGATGGCATTACCCCTCTGTGGCAATAATGAGATGTAAATGTATTTGAGCAAAGGACGATTTCACTGGGAGACTCGGAGCACCAAAAGTTTTATAACAGGAGCTTGTGACACTAATTGCTACAAAGGGGGACAGCCTCCCCCCCACCCCCGCCACCAGTAGGGAACTTATTTAAGGCTGTAACATGAGGTGGGCTATTTAGGGAATCAAATTACACAGGAGGGCTGGGGAAGAGAAGAGTGTGCCTCGGATGAGCCCAGCTACAATTAATGTTAACTATAAGGTGTCAGCTTTGTCGAACACACACAACCTGAATTGTCAGGACAAGGAAGGAGAAGCAACTGGAGCCAAGGAAAGGGGGTTGGGGGAATGTGGGAGGCAGCTGAGGGTGGGAGGAGGAGGCTTGTGGAAGAGGCCCATCCAGATATATCACTTCTCAGAAAGAATGCATGACCACCTTGGAGATTTGTGACCAGAGCTTGGTCCCCTTCCACCCCTGGCTCTGGGTGAATGGAGGCAGGACCAGTTCAACCAGTGAAGGAGCTAGGGTTGTTTTCTTTTTTCCTGGAGTATAGGTGACTTCCAGGCTGCAGATGAGGACTCAGTCTATTGCAGTGAAAAAAATACTGGATCAGGATGTAAGCTCCTTGAAGCCAGGGACCACTTTTGCCATATTCCCAGTGCCATAGTAAGCAATCACTACACACTTCTTGATTGCCTGACTAATTTGGACAAACAACAAACTTCTTTTGTGGCCTTAACTGTGTGTCAGTCATGAAAGTCCAATAAAGTCCAATAACCCACTCTGAAGGAAAATCATCAACACCAACAATACCTACTATCTTCCTCTAGAAAAGAAAGCAATATCCAGAGATTAGGGTACGCAGAGGAGAGTGGAAGCTCTCTGAAGACAGGCTTCAACTTGTTCCTGAGTATATAACCAATCCTTAGCACATTGCAAATCATAGTGTTCCAATCAATTTTTTTTTTAATGAAAAGAGCTCTGGGTTGGACAGACCCACAGTCAACTCACTTTTGTCACTTACTAGCTAGATGACCTTGAATAAGTCACAAACTTTCCCTGGTCCTTAGTTTCCTTACCTATGAAGGGGTTGGACGAAATGGCTTCTGAGACCCCTTCCAGATCTAGACCTGTGATCATCTGACTTTCTCCCTTTCCTCCACACTTCTGTATGATCACTAGGTGGCACAGAGTAAGGAGCCAGTACTAGGCCTGGAGTCAGGAAGACTTCAAATGCCATCTCAGACATGTACTAGCTGTGTGATTAGGCAAGTCACTTAACCTCTGTTTCTTCATCTATAAAATGGGAATAATAATAGTAACTATCTTCCAGGGTGGTTGTGAGGACCAAATAAGATAATGATTATAATATGTTTAGCACAGTGTTTGGCACATGGTAAGTGCTATATAAATGTTAGTTATTACAATTATTATTATCTTTGAAATGTTCCTGGAGACAAAAGGGCCAAGGAGGTATAGAGTAAGAGAAGTGAGACCCCCATCATAATGTGATCTGAAAATCTCTGAAAATCAGAGATTCTGGGAGTAGCTGGGTAACTCAGCAGATTGAGAGCCAGGCCTAGAGAGGGGAGGATCTGGGTTCAAATCTGGCCTCCAACACTTTCTCTATGTGTGACCTTGGGCAAGTCACTTAACCTCCATTGCCTAGCCCTTTCTGCTCTTCTGCCTTGGAACCAATATGCAGTACTGATTCTAAGACTGAAAGTAGGGGTTATAAAGGAAAAAAAATCAAAGATTCTGGTTATAATGCTGAATTTGCTGACCCAAATAATGTAAATGACTAAGATTATGGTTAATCCAGTGGAAAGCTGCTAAACCAAGCTGGCTCTGTGTGTGTGTGTGTGTGTGTGTGTGTGTGTGTGTGTGTGTGTGTGTTTTGATTCCTAGTGCTCAAATACATATTTTGCAACACCAATATAGTAATCAGTCCTCTGGCAGTCCTATTACTGCAAACACACACACATGCTTTAAATTAAAGTGGGAAGGCTATTCAGCAATTCCCATATTTTATGTGACTGCATTTTATATTTTGTTTGTTTTTTAAGGGGAAGATTTACAATGCTGAAAGGCATTGGGTTGACAGTCCCTGGAGTCCTCTACTCCCAGAATATGGATAGCTTGAACTGAGGAAACAGAATCCATCACTCTTTCGCTTGTTTTGTACTGAAGGGAGGCAGGGGGGAGAAGAGGATCATAGGCTGGCCTGAGAGGGACGTTAGAGGTCTTTAACACCAGCCCTTTCATTTTACAGAGGAGAACCCCGAGACCCAAGGAGGTTAAGTGACTTTCTAAGGTCAGACGGTGGGAGAGGCAGATTCAAACCCAGGTCTTTCTGACTCTGAATCCAATACTCTATCAACTACCTCATGCTTTAGGGGGCCATTCCCTGCTGCCAGGAAGGGGTCAAGTGAGTGGCCCAGCCTTGTCTTAGAGCCCTCATCCAGGGGACACCAGATTGCCAGGCCAGTCTGAATGAACTAAGTCAGATCGTGAGCTAGAAATCTGAGACCATCTAGCCAAGCTCCTCATTTTACAGGGAAGGAAACTGAGGTTGAGTTAGCTGAGGTCACACAAGGTAGAAAAGATAGCCTTTTCCAAGCCTCTGACTCCTGAGTTCTTTCCATTGTCCTACGCCCTTTGCCTTTTATATGTGTCTGTTGTCATCTCCCCCAGGAGAGAGAGGGCTCCTTAAGGGGAGGCCTGGACTGTTTCAACTTTTGTCTTTCTATACTCTATCAGTTGATGAGTCAACAAACGTTTATCGAGCACTTGCTTTGTGTTAGGCTCTGGGCTAGTACAGAGATAGACAGAAAGGCAAAACCAGCCCCTCTCCTCCAGGAGGCTGCACGCTAAGGGACAAAACCTTATTCCAGAGAATCCAGAGAAATCAGAACCCACGAGAGTGGAGATGAACTCCAGCCTCTGGGGAACTTGGAAAGTCCTCTGGGGGAAGGTAACACTTGAATGGAGTCTTAAAGGATTGTAGCCAGAGATTCTGAGAGGCGAGGGGGCAGAAAGAGAGCCTTCCAGGCAGGGGTTCCAGCTAGTACAAAAGAAAGCAGGTGGGAGATGGTGCTGTAGTGCTCTGGGAACAGAAGTAAGCCAGTATAGCTGGATCACAGAGCTTATAGAAAGGAATGAAGGGTAGGAGGACTCCAGATAATGAAGCCCTTTAAATGTCAGAGAAGTTTATATTTGGACCTCGAGGTAACAAAGAAGCCACTGGGATTCACTGAGTGATGGGGTATTGGGGATGGGGTTGGCATAGTCATTCTACACTTCAGGAAAATCGCTTTGGCAGCTGTGTGGAAAATGGTTTTGGAACAGAGAGAGAGACTTGAGGCAGGCAGGCCAATTAGAAGGCTATTTCCAGAGTCCAGCTGTGGGAGTAGAGAGAAGAGGACAAATAGGAGAGATGCCCTGAAGGTAGAAGTGACAAGAGATGGCAAGGGAGCAAGGGACTCAGGAGTAAAGAACAAGTGCCGAATTGACCTGATTCACCAAGATGTTAAGACAAGGAAGGGAGAACGATATAATCAGGAAAGAGGAGATGGCCTGGGATAATAATACTGACCGATGTTGGCATTGGAGATTACAGCGAGGACAGAAAGTAGCCTTAGAAGGAGACCAAAACCTGAGAGGCGTTGGAAAAATAAAAGATAATTGTCAGAGAAAGAAAATTCAGAGTTCTCAAACAGGGAAGTGTACACTTGTGAGCAATGGTTAGACGAAGGGTGTGATCATCCCTGTGTATGGTTGAGGTAGAATGAAGAAATGGACTATCTGGCGTTCATTGGATGGGAGAAACTGGGAAATGAGGGGTTTTGAGGGAATATCCTTAATGGATGGCTCATAATAGGGGCTAATAAATGTTTGTTGGGGGACTACTTGAGGGAAATGAGATCTTCCCAGAGGGGTCTGCCTACCTGCTGCTCTGGCACTGAACAAGCCCAAAGTGGCCTGAGTTGTGATTCAGTGTGGGAGAAAACCAATGCAAGCACAGCAGCAGCAGCCTTCCTTCCTGGTGAAAACCCCACTCTGCCCAGCCTCTTCTACCCTGGCAGACGCTTCTGATAATGGAAAGAAATAGAAAACGGAAGAGAATCCATACTGGTGTTAGTTCGTCTTACTTATTCTTTTATTCGGCTGTTAAATTCCAAGAGAGCAGGGACTTCGTTTCTTTTCAACTTTGTAAATCTCTTGCAGCGCAAGGCTCTAAATAGATGGAATTTGTTTAATAAATGTTTGCTCATGAATGAAGCATGACCCTAGAAAGAGGACTGTTCGTTGGAATGATTTAGACACCCCCTCCCCATTTACAAATGGGGAAACTGAGGCTTGCGGAAGTGTCTTGCCCAACGTCAGAATCACAAAAAAGTAGAAGTGAAAGGAAGGGGCCTCGAAAGATACCTCAGCATCCCCATTCCAACATTCCATAAAATGGGTCTAGTCTCGCCTCTGAGCACATTTCTCTTCCTTCTCAAGAAACCCTAGGGATTCCCCAAGGAGGGGAGCCGGCTGGAGCCAAGTGGGCCACCTCCCTTTCCCGCACGCCTCTCCTCCTCCTCCTCCTCCTCCTCCTCCTCGCCCTTGCCCGGGCAGCGCTCCGCGCCCCTGGGTGCACTACGCGGCGTGGCACTGGGAGGGTCTGCTCAGCTGGTTCTCCGCGGGTTGCTCCCGAAGCTTCCTCGAGCGCGCGGATTGGGCCGCGCCCGGTAGGGGGGCGGGGTTCCCTCCAGGTGAGTCGAGGACCCGGCCCCGCCCCGCAGTGGGCGTCCAGGTGCGGCAGTGGCCGGAACCCTAGTTGCCCAGAGGATCCTGTGCAGCTGGCCGTCATGGCCGAGTCTCAGCTGGGCTGCCTGGACGATGGGCACGTGAATGAGAAGGTGACGGAGGCACACGCTGCCTTCTACTACTGCGAGCGGCGGCGAGCCGCCCTGGAGGCGCTGCTGACCGGTGGGGACAGGGCCTACCGGGACGTGGTGACCAAGGAACGGCTGCCCGACTTTCTGTCCGAGCCCGAGCGCCAGGCGCTCCGGGCCGACTGGAGTCCCTACGAGGTGCAGCCGCCGGGCCATGCCAAAAGCAAAATCAAGACCAGGGGCCAGGCCCCCGCCCCCACCCCCACCTCACCTTCCGCCTCGCTGGCCTATTGGCCTGACCGCTCCGACACAGAGGTGCCCCCGCTCGACCTGGGCTGGACAGACAATGGCTACTACCGGGGCGTCAGTCGCGTCAACCTGTTCACCCACCCTCCCAAGGAGGAGAAGGCACCCCACCTCAAGGAGGTGGTCAGGGTGATGATCCAGCAGGCTCAGAAGGTAGGGGCTCCCTCCTCCCTCTTTCCTCCTGCCTCGCACCCACTCTGAGCGCTGACCCATCAATCCCTTCCCCCTGACCCCCCTGAATGCGGCTCCCCACCTTAAAGTCAGTTAGTTGAGAGGCCTGAGGTGCAAGACCCCTAAGGGGCCCTAAATCACAGGTTTCATGCTAGAAGGAGCCTGGAGGTCCCCTAGAGCAATGGATAAGGCTCTTAGGAGGAAGCGATTTGCCCCTGATTGCTCAGCCAGCAAACAGCCGACCAGCTTTGAAAGCTGCTCTTGGATCCAGGCCTCTCTCTGCCCACACCACAGTGCTGCAAAAGCCCTAACTCCTCCTGCCTGTCGGATAAACTGAAAGAGACCTCAGAGGCCACCTGGGCATAGAATGATAGAAAAATGGCCTACCCAGGGCAAGTTAGACTGGTGGTGAATCTCACTGGGTAATAGGATTATGTGCTGGCTATAACCTCAGAGCATCTGCTTCAGCCTTCATTTTACAGATGAGGAAACTGAGGCTCACTGAGGTGAAATGGCTTGTCAAAGATCTCACAGCAGTTAAGCATCAAAAGGAGGATTTGACCCCAGGCCCTCCATCTCCTCTGGCCAGGCTACCTTTGCACACAGAGCAGAGAACAGATTGAATTCTGGCTCCGGGCACAGTCAGTACACCAAGATGCCTCTCCTTTCTCTCCTCCTTTCTTCCTTTCACTTCCCATGCCTCCAGTGTTGACTTCCACCCACCGGGATTGTAGCCTTTCTGTGCCTTCTCTGGCTCTTTGCCCTTTGTTCCCCTGGCTTGGGCACCTGCCAGGACCAGGTGGCCATCAAGAGTCACTTTGCCTTACTAAGCCTCAGTTTCTTTATCTGTTTAGAGGCGAAAAACATGTTTGCAGCCCTTATGGCATATGGCCATGGTGAGTCAGGTGCTCAGTAAAGCGGCCCTAAAACTACCAAACTGAAAGTTATCTGGTTTTTCTCCCTCCCCCCACCCCCCCACTCCTCTGGTCTTGCCAGTTCTGTTGACTAGCCACACCTCCCAAGGTATGTTTAGCAGGGAGGGCCCCACCCCCAAGCCACTGTACCCTGGGGCCAAGCAGCGGATGGGCTGGAGAGCCAGCTGTGGGGGAGGAGAACACCTTAACCTGAAGGCTCAAGGGGGAAGCTCCCCACCTTTAGGGAGGCCACCTATAGGGCTAATGGATTGCTGGAGGCTGGGGGTGTACCTTTGTGAGATTCACTTTTGAAGACCTTATTTGTCTGTCTATGAAATGGGGATCCCTTTCCCTGCCCATCCCCAGTGACCTTTGGACTTCGACCTGTTTTAGTGAGAATCTGACACTCGGCGTGGTTGTTGAGGCCCTTTGCAAAGAGTTTGCTCTACGGAGGTGGGGCTCAGTGTGGAAACTACCTAGTTTCCTGTCTTGGGGGAAAGGGGTGGGCTCTGGCTTTGTTATTCCGGCCATCTGGGTGGACTGGGCTGGGATTTACCTGAGAGGTGGGGAAGCTGGCCGGGAGGTCCAGGATGGAAGTGTTAACCCTTCCCTGTCCAGTTTCTCTCTCTCTCTCTCTCTCTCTCTCTCTGTCTCTCTCTCTCTGTCTCTCTCTTTCTGTCTCTCTCTCTCACACACACACACACACACACACACACACCACCCCCAGAAAGGGTTTTGGAGGCCATCAATTCCAATCCCCTTATTTTATAGATTAGAAAATTTAGGATTGGAATCCTGAGGTTCCTCTCAGTCCAAACCCAGGGTTCCTTTTCATCTTTCATTCATCATTTCCTGGCAGGTCCGACTATATCACTCCCTTATTCTATAAACTCCATCAATTTCCTATTGCCTCTATAATCAAATATCAACTTCCCATTTAAAGCCTTTCTTGACCTAACTCCAGTCTGCCTTTCCAGATTTCTTACAATTCCTACCTTCCATATACACTGCAATCTAGCCTAATTCGGCTCTTTGTGGTTCTTCACGCCTTTTCCCCAGCTATCTTCATGCCTGAAATGCACTCTGTCCTTACCTTAGCCTCTGGGAATGCCTACCCTCCTTCCAGAGTCATCTCATGAAGTTTTTCCTTGTTCCTTCCCCCCTACCTTTGAGTGCCACCCCCTCCCCATCAGTTATCTTGTATAACGTACATAGCTTCTATCTACTTTATATATATGTTGTTTTTCCACACTCTGAGCCATGTAAGTTTCTTGAGGGCAAGAATGGTTCTACTCTTGTCTTTGTATTCCCAGATTTTAACTCCCTTCCCACCTCCCTTTCTTTACCAGTGGAGTCATGAAGCCAAGATTACATTTTTTATGAATCAATGTAAAGTTCTGTGCTTGGGTTCAAAAAATTACCTGCCCAATTATAAGATGGAGGAAGATGTGTGAAAGGAGCCAGCCTGAGGCTAGGTAGGTCTGGTCATTATGGACTGGGAATTTATCATGTACTGAGCCAGGTCCAAAGGGCCGAGAAGATGACACTAAGTGAGGGAATTGAGTTCAATTCAACACTGATGCTAGGACAAGGGACATCTGCCCTTTCTTGAGAGAGGATCTCATCCATGGTTTTGGTTAAGACACAGTTACAACAGAAATAGATAAAAGTGTCATCTCATCTGCAATTATACCAGTATCATTCAGAAATATTTGAGTCCCTACTGTATGCAGGTCACTGGGTTATAGGCTGTGGCATGAGGAGCAAGAGCAGTAGATGAGAACTCTGAAGTCTGGGAGCCAATTCTAGATTTTCTACTTATTAGAGGTAAAACCCTGGGCAAGTCACTTTCCTTTCTTGGCTTTGGTTTCCTCATATGTAAAATGAAAGAATCAGACTGAATTGATGTCTAAGGTCTTTTCTGTCATCAAATCCTGGCTTAATTCAGTTCATCATGGGTTTAGTACTGCCTACTACTTGCAGTATGTCTCCTAGGTGGGACCCTTCTTTACTTTCCCCTCTGCCATTCTGATCTCTGGTGTTCACCAGCCTTCTAGACATATTCAACTAAGCTCTTCCTTCGTCCTTTTCCCTCTGAGGAAGGAAGTTGCTAGTCCTCTTTGTTTAAGCTTTGCACTTGCTGAATGGGGAGTTGTTCAGCATTCCTCCAGTCCTGCTAGAGGGAGAATACCTTTAGCAGCAGTGGTCAAAGGTAAGGGGAGGAAGGGTGCTCTAATAGAATGAGGATTTAGGTCTTATTACTAAATCCTTCTTCATCTTCCCTCTCCCAACCTACTTTTGCTGGTAAAAAAGATTATTACTTTTCCCCTACCCATAAGGCAGAAAAAGTAAGTTTTGAGCTAGACCCTAATGTCCGGATAGATGAGAGAATGTGCAAAGGTGTCTTCTCTCCCTTTATAAGCACCATCATACACTTGCATATTCAAGGGATAAGAATATGGAAGGTAGTTTGGCAGCTAAATGAGAAGCCTCATCTGGATGAACCCATGCCCCTTTCCTCAATCTCTGGAGCCATGAAGCCAAGAATATTATATTTGTTGTGAATCAATGTAAAATCCTGTGTTTGGGTTCAAAAAATTAACTGCCCAACTTAACATAGGGGAAGATGTGTCTAGAAAACCATTTATGTGGGGACTACAAGTTTAGTGGTATTACATGGCCAGAAATCAAATGTGACCATAGGCTTCCTTAATATAATCATAATAAGTTAAACTAAGCTCTACCTTTCCATGATTTGTAGTTCACAAAATCACTCATCCTCATAGCAATCCTATGAAGCACTACAAGTATTCTCACAAAGGAGTATTATAGTTTTAGAGATGGAAGTCATTGAGTTTAACTCCCTTGTTTTACAGATGAGAAAAATGAGGCACAAGGTGGTTAAGTGACTGATCTGAGGCCAGATTGGAAAGCAGGCCTTTCTGACTCCACACCCAGTGCTCCCCCTGGCTCTCAGCAGCCTCAGATTCAATGACTTCACCCAGGATCTCATAGAAAGGAAAAACAAGGAAATGACTGACCCACTGGCCAGACTATTTCTGGAGTGTTCTAATCAATTTTGGGAGCCACATTTAAAGAAGTACATGGATGAGCTGGAAAAGGATGAGAAGGATAATGAGGGAACTTGAAACCACACTCTCTGAGGAATGGTTGAAGGTGCTAGAGAAGGATTAGTAAGAAGATGTGCTTTCTATCTTCAAACATGTGAAGAGTTCTCATATAAAAGAGAGATTAGACTTGTTCTATTTGACCCCAGAACACAGATAATTATAGGTGAAAATTACAGGAAGGAAGATCTGAAAGTGTAATAAAAGGAATTTTCTAGCAAATAAAGTTATCTCACGACTGCTTTGTTAGGTAGTGAGTTTCCTGACACTGGAGTTACTCAAGGAGAGTGGCTACATGACAATCTGTAGGTTGTTGAAGAGGGGATTTAGGTTTAGGGTCAGATTTGGGTTAATAACTTCCAAGGTATTTTCTCACCCCAGGATTCTATATGTCTGTATTCATTAACCCAGCATAAGCCACCAGAGATTTCTGTGCCCATTTTGGCAGTCATTGAATGATTGAATTTTCACCCATCCAATTATAGAATTCCAGAGGTGGGAGAATCCCCTACCCGAGGCTTGAAATGAAGGTGTCTGGCTATTGTGGGCCCCATTGAGTCTTCTCCTTTCCAGACAAAATACTACCCTCCACCCCTAGTTTCTTCTGCCCTTGGAAGGTCTAATTTCTGGTGGCTTAATAGAGAGTGATGAACTTGGAAATGGAAAGACCTTGGTGTGACTCCTGGCTCAGATATTTAGCAACTATGTGGACCTGGACAAGTCAATTAACCTTATTGGGCCCCAGTTTCCTCAGCTGTAAAATGAGGGAATTGTATCAAATGGTTTCTAGGGCCACTTCCAGCTTTCAATCAAGTTGTCTCTCTGGGCCTCAGTTTCCCCATCTGTAAAATGAGGGGGTTAGACTAGATGGTTTCTAGGGCCTCTTCCAGTTCTAGATAGGAGATCCTCCCTGGGCCTCAGTTTCCCTATCTGTAAAATAAGATTGTTGAATTAGATGGCCTCTGAAGCCCCCTTCAGCTTTAGTCTTGGGATCCTACCATAATAACCTCTGTGCAGACAGGATATATTTTCTAAAGGGAGCCTTTGGCCTATTAGGCAGGGCTGGCTGGGGAGACCAGGGGAAGAGGTAGTTACGGATGGTTCACCTCACTATGGACTGGGCTGACTCATGATTTTGTAGAGCTTTATTGTTAACAAAGAAAGGCAGCTTTATATAGTGGGCAATGAGCTGGTCTCAGAGCCAGGAATACCTGACAGGTCCTGGCTGGCTGACCCTGAGCAAATCCTTTCACCCCTCCACCCTCCCAGGCAACTCCCCAAGACTTCAGTTTCAGAGAAGGCACTCACCTTCTTCACCTGGGACTTTCCAGTGTGGGTGAAAGCAAAGGTTTAGTTCTCCATCTCTTTACAGTTTAAAAAGCCCTAGGAGACAGAGAGAACATGCATGTTTATCCCTATTTCTACAGATGTGGAAACTGAGGCTCAAAGAAGGGGAAAAGCCCAAGATCATAAAATCAGTCAGTTGTTTGCTAGATCTCAAACCCATGTCAAGTCCCCTGCTCTTTCCATCGTGCCTCATTGTCTGGAAGCAAGAACTATTGTGATCACAAAGGCCAGACTGGAAAAGTGTGGGCTGGTAAACTCTTTACAAGGTCAGTCTAATGGAACAAAATATCTGTGAACAGATGTCTAGGCCTGGGTTCCAAGGTTCTGTGACCT
The DNA here is from genome assembly GCF_016433145.1 of Gracilinanus agilis. Lineage (NCBI taxonomy): Eukaryota > Metazoa > Chordata > Mammalia > Didelphimorphia > Didelphidae > Gracilinanus > Gracilinanus agilis. Next base: position 214,670,047 of record NC_058134.1, on the reverse strand, counting down.
GAGAATGGAACCTTATTTTATTTTTTAAGTATTCTTTGGTTTTTATTTTCATCATCTTTCTTAAATATTTAAATAGAATGGAATTTTAAAGGATCCTACCTGAAAGAGCTCTTACAAGACCATTGAGTTAGGGCAGCCAGATGGCACAATGGATAGAGAGCCAGGCTTGGAGTTGGGAGGATCAGGGTTCAAATCTGGCCTCAGACACTTCCAACTGTGTGACCCTGGACAAGTCCCTGGCCCTATTTGCCTTGCTTTTCTGTCTTAGAGTTGATACTAAGTCAGAAAGTAAGGGTTTAAAAAGAAAGAGAAGAGAGTCCATTGAGTCCAGCCTCTTCATTTTAGAGATGAAGAAACTGAGGCCAAGAGAAGGTAAGTTGCTCACGGTCATACAGCTAGTGCTACAGAATGAGGATTGAACTCAGGGCTCCCAGCTCCAAATCCAGGACCAGACTGTACAAAGCTTCATCCTGAGGCCACAAAGTAGATGCTCCATCCAAGATTTGAACCTAGGTCTCTCTCCACCATTCTTTCATGGCACCAGGTTGACTCTGAACCATCCAAATACTTCTCTTAGGACAGATAATGATACTGTCTTCCACTAGTTATTGTAGGGGGGGGCATATAGGTCTCCCTTCATAGCCTGGAAGCACAGTGAGGGCAGGCATTGTGCTTTATTCTTAGTCTCCCACAAGACTGAATGCAGGGTCTTGTATATAATGGGTATTGAGTAAAAGTTTGTGAAGTGAGTGAGTCTGCCATAGCCCCTGAAATGTCCACCATTAACCCCCTTTTGCTGGGTTGTGGCTTTGTGGTTAGAAGACCCCTGTTAAAATTCATACACATTACCCAGAAGACTTCATACTCAGTAGTCACTCTGTACAGGACCTGTGAGGGAGCAGAGAGCATTCCTTTAAGGGCACAAAGGATGCTGGACAACAAGGCACAGCAGAAAGAATTCCCATCTCCAGGTCTCTGTAAAATAGTGAGGTTGAGTCGGATGTTCCCTAAGGCCCCTTCCAGCTCTAGGGTCTGCCCCTCACCCAGGGTGGGCTGCCAGAGCCTTAGGCAGGGACCCCAAGCATCCTCCTCTCCCCCCACTGAAGAGGGCTGGTACAGTTGCTGGCTCCGCGATACCCTTTCAAGTGTTCTCTTCTTCAGGCACTGTCTATTCATCTCCTGATACTTGGCAGAGCACTAAGTTAAAGCTGGGCATCGAAGCCCAATCAGGGGTCCCTCTGTTGCACATTTCCCATGCCTCCAGGCACCACGGGGCACAACCCAAATCTAGACCCATTGCAATGCCCCTTGAAGCAGTCAGTTCTGGGAGCTGATGCCAGGAAGATGAACCAATGACATGGTATGTGATACTTGTCTTTTTTTCTTTCTTTCTTTTTTTAATATCTCAAGCCAGAGCCCAGAATCCTGTCCCAGCCTGCCCCTGCCCTTCAGACTTCAGGGTGCCCTCTCCAGGTGGCTGTGGATGAGTGGCCCTGACTAGCTCCTCTGCCTTTCCCCGGGGCCTCTACTTCTGACTTTACCTATAGGGGTGTGGGCTCTTCCACCCGGCTGTGTCTGGAGATGCTGCCCTTAGGAGATTGGGGAGGGCCTCTAAGGCAGTCTTCTCCAAGAGGAAGCTCTTCCTCAGAGCAGAATTTCTGGTCCCCAGAAAGTGGACCAGGTTTGCTTCTTACACCGGATGGTGGCAGATGGGAGTGGAGCTTATATTCTATTGAGGGAAGGCCATACGTAAAGGGAAGTCAATGTAGCGGGGAAGGGGCTGCTGGGAAGGGGCTGCTGGGAAGGGGTTTGGAGGCCTGAGGCCCACCAAGATAAAGAGAAAGCTCAGCCATCAGAGCTTGGGAGACCAAGGGACAGGGGCCGAGATTCCTGAGGAATGGAGAGGAGGCTGTTTTCAGGAGAGTGACAGACAGCATGGGGTGGAGACTCTTCCTGACACTTGACTCAGGGCAAGTCCCAAGCTTTCTTCTCTATTAAATAAGAAGGTTAGACCGGATGACCTCTGAGGTCCCATCTAATAATACTAGCTCCATGACCCCTGCTTATTGAATTGAATTGAATTAATATCAGTATCCAAAGGGGCAGATAGGTGGTGCAATGGATAGAGTGCTCCGCCTAGAGTCAGGAAGACACATTTTCCCGAGTTCAAATCCAGCCTAAGATAATTCCTAGCTGGTGACCTTGAGCAAGTCACTTAACCCTCTTTGACTCAGATTCTTCATCTGTCAAATGAGCCGGAGAAGGAAATGGCAAACCAATCTGATATCTTTGCCAGGAAAACCCCAAAGGAAGTCACAAAGAGTCAGAAAAGGCTGGAAAAAGAATTCAACAATAACAAAAGTCCAAAGGGCCCTCCTGTGATAGAGAGATTCAATTTGTTCTCATGGTCCCCGTGGGCAGAACCAGAAACAGTGAGTAGATATATTGCTGAGCAGTTAGTGTGGATCCATCTTAAGCTAAAACTTTCTGATAATCAGAGATCTTAGAGCAGAATGCAAAGGATTAGGGGGGAGGAGCAAAGGAAGAGTAGGTCCCCCCTCCCTAAAGGACTTCAGGTAAAGCCCGAGAGAGGGGGATGGTTCTTCCTTCACTTTAGGCTGACCCAGATGGCCTCTGAGACCTCTGCTGACACAGAGACCATGAATTTTCTCTGAGATCTGCTATTGCTTTCAGAGGAGGTGGGGGGACAGGAACCTTCCATTTTGCTGAGCCAGAGAGACTTTGGGCAAGTTTCAGATACAGAGGGTCCTAAAGGGAGAAGCCTGGATAGGTCTATTCCACAGGGCTAAGGGATGGCCAGGTCAGAAGGAAGCCCTAGGCTCTGAGGATGGGAGCAGGGATGGTGATATTTAGAAAGCCAGAGGATTCAATGTCCAGGCATCTCCGGGGATGGGGATGAGCAAGAATCCAATGAGGAGATATAGGAAATGCAGGGAATCCAACCGGGACCTTCCTCACTGGGCCCTACACTGTGGAGAAGTAATTATCTCAACTATGTGCCCCAAGGAGTCATAGCGGACTCCAGTACAAATTTTGGCTTTGTCACTGAGTGCCTACATGACTTTGGGCAAGTTGTGTCACTCCCCGGGGTCTTGGTTTCTTCTGTAAAATGAGGCAGGGAATTAGAGGGCCTCTGTGATATTCTTTCTGACCCTGGATCCATGACTCTGACCCAGGGATTGTGGAGGCATCTTTTTCCCTCTCTGGGCTTCAGTTTTCCCTTCTACATATTTGATAAAATGGGTTCTTAATGTCCCTTCTAACATGGAGTGTGGAGAGCAGCAAGAGAGCCACTAGGTCTACACCAGTGAAGGGCAAACTTTTTCAAGAGGGGGCCAAAGGAAAGGAAAAAAACTTTAGGTGGGCCAATATAATTTATTAAAAAATAACAATGATACATTTTACAAAATTCTTGTATTTTTTGTGATACTGAGCCCTATTAATGACTGAAAGATTATGAAGGAGAAGGGCCACATCTGGCCCGAGGGCCGTAGTTTGCCCATCACTGGTCTACACTAAAGAGTTAGGGGGAGGGACAGGGAGAAGAAGGAGAAAGGTGAGAGGAAGAACTTCCCTCCCCGCCCCCAAATTATAATCAGAACTTCAGTGTAATGGGAAGGAAGGAAGGAATCAAGGAATCAAAGGAGGGAAGGAAGGATAGAAGAATAGAAGGAAGAAATCTATAGGCACATCCTGGATCATAACCAGTGGGCCTTTTTGGGGCTCCTCCTTCTGATCACTGAGAAATTGCTAACTCCAGTGCACTCTCCTTGGTCTTTAGTCCAGACAGGCCCCCAGAGACCTCCCCACCCTACTTTCTGCCCCCGCCCCTGGGACAGCTGCTTAGGTACTAGTGGTAGCCTGCCTCTCCCCCAGGCTGGGCTATTCTTCCAGTAACCAGGAAGAGGGGGAGTACAGAGCTTGTACTATCCTAGGGCTCTCTCCTGGCCCCTTTTACCAAGCTGCAACTGGCTGGCAGCACAAACAGGTGAGGAAGGAATCCCAGTGGGCTAAGCCCAAGGGGCAGATGGGGCTTCCCACCCCTACCCCCAGGCTCCCTTGGCTGCTAGTCCAGAACCCTGCCCAACGAGCCTGCACTCCTTCAGACATTTGGAGCCAGACAGGGTTTCCCTTTCCCACAGCCCCTTCTCAGAATTCCTGCAACCCTTCTTCTGCCCCCTACAACTGCACTTTTACTTCTGTCCCATTTAGTATTGACAGAATGGTGACTAACATTGTGAGCTGGGTTCCAAAACCACAGGCAGGAACTCTGACTTCCAGATCTATAGTTCTTTCCCCCAAATACTAGACCTGGAATTAATGGTAGATAGGAAGACCTGAGTTCAATTCCTGCCTTAGACACTTACTAGCTGTGTGGCCTTGGACAAGTCACTTAACTTCTACCTCAATCTCTTCACCTATAAAATGGGGATCATTATAGCCCTGATAACACAAGGCTGTTTTAAGTATCAACTGGGATAACCTTTGTAAAAGTGCTTTGCAGCCCTTAAAAGCACTCTACAGATGCTCTCATCACCATCATCATCCATCCTTCCTCTATAACATCTCTTCCATCTGTCCCCTGACTACTCAAGATTTCTAGAACATGGACGATCTATTGCCTACCTCTTTGCATTTATACAAGCTCTTTCTTGTGTCTGAAACACACCCTTGCTACAAAGCCAGGACTAAGACCCTTTACCACCCAGCCCATCTTTCCAGGCTGATTCTCCCTTATCCAGCCAAATGAGTTCCTTGCTATTCCTTATAAAAGGCCCTCCTACCTCCATGCCTTTGTCCTGACTTCCCCAGGCCTGGAATGCAGTCTCTCAGCAGCTCCCTTTCAAGCCTTAGTTCAGAAGCCACGTTCTACTCAAGGTCTTCCCCCACCCTTACTTGTTTATAATCTCCCCACCACTGAAGTGATTTTGTATTTCTTTTTTTTTTAAGCCCTTACCTTCTGTTTTAGAATCAATATTGTGTATTAGTTCTAAGGCAGAAGAGTCGTAAGGGCCAGGCATTGGGGGTTAAATGACTTGCCCAGGGTCACCCAGCTAGGAAGTGTCTGGGATCACATTTGAACCCAGGACCTCCAGTCTCTGGGCCTGGCTCTCCATCCACTGAGCCACCTCACCACCCCCTGTATTTCTTAAAATATTTGTATTGAGTCACCAGGGTATCTTCCCGGCAGATTGTAACTTTAGTGAGGGTAGGGACTCTTTCCTTTTTGTCTCTGTACCTCAGCCCCTGGCAGAATGCCTTGGAATAGAGTAGATCCTTAATAAATGGAAGGATTTCGAGAATTCCATTAAGGCAGGGATCTTAACCTGAAGTTTGGGAAAGAAAGGAAGGAAGGAAGGAAGGAAGGAAGGAAGGAAGGAAGGAAGGAAGGAAGGAAGGAAGGAAGGGAGGGAGGGAGGGAGGGAGGGAGGGAGGGAGAGAGAGAGAGAGAGAGAGAGAGAGAGAGAGAGAAAAGAAAGCTGTTAATCATTGTATTTCAGTGCATTTCCATTTTTCGTTCTTTATTTGGAGCCTTTGCAGACATGGTTCTGAGAAAGCTCCACCATGGACTGCTTGGGGGTTCAAGGACATAGAAAAAGAGGAAGAACCTCAGCTATGAGAGTCAGCTCAGGATTACCTCCTCTAGGAAGCCTTCCCTGGCTTCCCTTCTCATCGGTTAGTGCCCCCTCCCTCTTCAACATGACTTCATTTGTGTTCCTGTTGTCATGCTACTCCCAAGTAGAATGGAATCTCCTTGCAGGGAGGGACTAATTATTTGTTTTCCTTTACCCTGTCGGAGCCTCATCCAGTAAGAGTACAATCAATGATTGCTGTATGGAGTAGAGCTTCTTCCCAGAGGCTGGGGCACCCTGGGCACTGTAGCCTGGTCCCTACAGCAGGTATTTAATGATGTCTCATTAGGGAAACAGAAACGCTGTTAGGTGGCAGCAAATAGCTGGGAAACTGTTGCTGACAACACTTGAACCACCCTTTGTCTGGCAGACTTCTGGCGCCCATCGTTCTGGGTCCAGGAAGGGAGGGTCGGGATGCCCCTCTCAGATGCCTCAGACTCTCAGGAAGGAGGTACCAGCAGGAGCTAGAGCAGCAGCATCCTCACAAGAGCCACTGCTGCCCTCTGTGTTTTCTTTTCTTTTTATTTTTTTAACCCTTAACTTCTGTGTATTGGCTCCCAGGTGGAAGAGTGGTAAGGCTGGGCAATGGGGGTCAAGTGACTTGCCCAGGGTCACCCAGCTGGGAAGTGTCTGAGGCCAGATTTGAACCTAGGACCTCCCGTCTCTAGGCCTGACTTTCAATCCACTGAGCTACCCAGCTGCTCCCACCCCCTGCGTTTTCTGAGGATCCATAAGGGGAGGGGAGATGGCAAGCCTCCCCTGTAGAGAAGAATGTCTTCCTTCTAGATCACACTTAGATCTGAGTAGGACCCCAGAGGTCAGCTAGCCCAGCCTCCTTGTTCTACAGATGAGCAAAGCAAAGCTAAGAGAAGTTGATTGGCTTGTCCAAAGTAACACAGCTAGGAGAGATTTGTGGGAACTGATGCAGAGTAAAATAAGCAGAACTGGGAGAACATGGTACACCATAACAGCACTATTGGATGATGTGAAGTCTTTCACATCAGCGCATCCTCGGTTTTATTTTAGGATTTGGGTTATGTATGACTTTGCTCTTACAATGACCAACATGGAAGTGGGTTTTTGCATGACAACAAAACAATGAAAAACAAACAAACAAACAACAACAACAAAGTAACATGGCTAGTTAGAGACCAAACAGAGGATTAGAATCCAAGTCTGCTCATAGTCTCTTCTCTCAGGATATGAAATCTTGGAAAGCACTCAGAAGCCATCTAGTCCAACCAATAACTGAAAGCAATATCCAACAAGGGCTTGTCCAGGCTTCCTCTGGAGGCCTCCAAGGACAGGAAGCTCACCCCTCTGGCCAAGACAGTTCTCATTGTTAGGAAGTCCTTCCTGACATTGAGCTGAAACCGAGCTCTTAGACGTTTCTCTCCTTTGCTCCTGGTTTGCTCCTCTGGCCCCCCAGTCATTTAGATCCTTGAAGACAGCTGACCTACCCCCTGAGGCATCACCCACTTCCACCACCACCCTGTCCTTTCTTGGTCTTCTCCAGGAATCACTGCCCCCATTTCCTTCAAGCAGTCATCTAATTCTCAGGAAAAACCCTTCAAAGGGATCCAGGCAAATGTTGTTATTCACATTTTTTCAGATGAGGAAGTAGAAGTCTACAGTGGGGATATGGCCTACCCAAGGTCAGATAGCACAGTAAGTGGTAATGCCAAGATTTGAACCCAAGTCCTCCAGCCCTCTTGGGCTGTGATTCTCTCCTGCACTTATATCCTGGGAGTGCCTGAAGACGAGTATTTCCCAGAGGCCAGAAGCCCTCACATGGTGGCATTCTGTTTCTGAGACAAGCCTACAAAAAGTAAAACAATACAGGATATGTGATCAAAGCTGGACAGTGTGGAACAACAGCCATAGGCAAAAAGCAGAGGGATTTAGAAATGGGGGAGCTCAGTGTGGGAGTCAGAGAAGTAAGAGAAGGTTTCATGGAGAAGGTGATGCTGGAGGTGGACCTGGAAAGATAGGTATGGCTTAAATGAAATCACTGAAAACAAGAGGTATGCTTGAATCATAGGATTAATGAATTGAGATCTAGAAGGGACTACAGCTACTATATAATACAACAAGCACTGGTTCTGAACTCAGAGGATCTGGGTTCAAATTCTGCCTCTTTTACTTAGTATTGTATAACAATAGGCAAATCGCTTCCCTTTTGTGGGCCTCAGTTTCTTCCTGAGTGACAAGAAGGCATTAGCCTAGAAGGCCCCTGAAGTCCCTTCCAACTCTGAATTGGTGATCCTATGATCTCTTATTTTGCAGAAGAGGAAATGATGTGTCTGTCCAGTAACATGAACTCAGTAAGGAACCAGGCCAGGACTTAAACCTTTTACAAACTGACTCCGGCCTGTCTTCCCAAACCTGTTTCAAATTATTTCTCCCACTTTACAATTTAGCTAAACTGACCTTCCTGTCTTCTGAGCAATGCATTCCATCTTCCACCACCATGCCTTTGCCCAGGCTGTTCCTCATGCCTGTAATGCTCTCCTTCACTTTCTAATCCCTTTCTCCCTTCAAGACACAGTCCAGTACAACATCCGACGTCTCTCCCTCCACTCGAGTGAGTGCTTTTCTCAATCACTGAAATAACTGTATTTTTTAATTATTTGTACTTATTTGTGGTATTATTATATCCTCAATAGAATGTAAACTTTTTAAAAACCCCTATGTTCTGTCTTAGTGTCAATATTGTGTATTGGTTCCAAGGCAGAAGAATGGTCAGGGTAGGCCATGGGGGTTCAGTGACTTGCCCAAGGTCACACAGCTAGGAAGTGTCTGAGGTCAGATTTGAACCCAGGACCTCCTGTCTCTAATCCTGGCTCTCAATCCACTGAGCCACCCAGCTGCCCCCAGAATGTGAGCTTCTTAAGGCCAGGAACTGTTTCCTTTTTATCTTTATGTCTCCAACATCTAGCAGGGTACCTGGCACAAAGAAAGCACTAAGGAGTGCTCAGGAATGAATGAATGAATGAATGAATGAATGAATGAATAAAACTCTTCTTCTCCAGTTCCCACTCCAGGGCTCTCTCCAGTCTGCCCCAATCCTAACAAATCTGTAGCCATGGATAATCTCTTGAGATTCCTTCCTCCTCTCAATCCCAGAACATTTGAAGAGGGCATGCTTAATTCTTTTCTTTAATGGGCAGCTTGAGGTAGAACTTCATTTCCCATCTTCCAAACTGGGAGTCAGAATTATTTCATCTGGAGCCAAGTGTTGTTCCCCACCCACCCACCCCTTCCAATGTAAGATGGTAGGACTTGGAGCCATTCAGGAGTTCATTCAATGACTTTCCTAAAGTGCACGTCCATCCATGTCAGCCTCCTACTCAATAAACTCCAGTGGCGCCATATTGCCTCTAAGAGCAAATACAAAATGCCTTAATGGCTTAACTCCCTCCTGCCTTTCCAGTTGTCTTATACCTTACTCCTCAACATGTCCACTTTGATCTAGGGACACTGGCCTTCTAGTGGTTCCAGGAACAAGACCTTCTGTCTCTGGGTGTTCTTTGGCTGTCCCCCATGCCCAGAACATCCTCTCTCTTCTGCTCTAACCACTGATCTTCTTGGCTTCCTTTAAGTCCCAAATAAAATCCTACCTTCTACCAGAAGCCTTTCCCAGCCCCTCTTCATTCTAGTATCTTCTTTCTATTAATTATTTCCTATTTATCCTATATCAGGGCAGCCAGGTGGTACAGTGGATAGAGTACCAGGTCTGGAGTCAAGAAGACTCATCTTCCTGAGTTCAAATCTGGCCTCAGTCACATCCTAGCTAAGTGACCTTGGGCAAGTCCCTTAACCCTATTTGCCTCAGTTTCCTCATCTGTCAAATGAGTTGGAGAAGGAAATGGCAAACTATTCCAGGATCTTTGCCAAGAAAATTCCAAATGAGGTCATGAAGAGTCAGACATGACTGAAATGACTCAACCACAAAAAGTATCCTGTATACAGCTTGTTTGTATTATGTGTTTGCTTGTCACCTCCATTAGATAGTTAGCTCCTTCCCAGTGCTTGGCACATAGTAGGCACTTCCAAATGTTTAACAATTGCTTGAACAGGATTAGAGCAGCCAGCCAATTTGAAATATGGTGGAGAGAGCTCTAGATCTAGTGTTGGGAGACTTTAGTTTGAATCCTCGATCTCTACTTGTTTGCCTTAGGGTAATTCCTTCACCCTCTCTGTAGCTCAGTTTCCTCATCTGTAAAATGAAGGGACTGGACTTGATGGGTTTGAGCTAGCTCTTTCTCACTCTATGTTCTATGATCTGGTTATACGTTTATAATGTCCCTAAGATTATGGAGAGAAAGAAAGAAGAGAAAATGACTATTTCTTTCTCTTCTTTCCAGACTAGGTTCATCTGCTTTTTCTTCTCTCTCTCTCTCTCTCTCTCTCTCTCTCTCTCTCTCTTTCTCTCTCATCACCAGGATTATTCCTTGAATTGGGGAGGAAGGAGGGAATAAATTTAGAAACCAAGGTGATGGGAATTCCAAAACTATCCATAAAAATGAAAATTTTAAAAAGATTGTGAAATAGATCTCTCCAAAAAGGGCATCATGTTTTTAAGCCCCTCAGCAGCATCTATTAGTATTCTAGTCTGTATGTTAATTATAAATGAGCCTTATTTCCTACAGAAAGAGATCTGACAGGACTTCTCTGTCAACATTTTTCTTCTCAGTGAGTTAATTCTCTGACCTCAAATGGAAGAAGCAGGTTTTTCCAAAAATTAAAATTAAAAAAAAAAAAACCTCTCTAAAATGTAAATGGGCTATTTCTTCTCTCCGGGCCTCAGTTTCTCCATCTGTAAAATGAGATGGTCAACTAAATGACCTCTGAAGCAGACTGGCCCTCCCCACAACAAATGCCAGCCGGCCAAGATTTGTCTGTTTTGGGCTGGAGTTGCTATCAGACTGTCAGCTGGGGATAATAAGATGACTCACCAGGACTAAACAAGGAGAAGTGATTTCCACCTTGATGTTGGATTTCTAGAAGCAGCCCAGACTGCTCCTGGAGGCTATCCTCACTGTCTCAGGAGGAGCTCAGAAGCCTGTTAAAAATGGATTGTCGTGCCAATCTGGCATGACCTTTGACTTGAGTAGGAATGGAGTGTGAGGAGAGCTCTTAACAAAGGAAGAGAAGTTGGGACCATCAGGAAAAGGTCCCCCAACATATATACAAAGGGTTGAGTAACTCTTACTGGAAAACGAATTTTTATGAAGCACTTCCTGTGTGCCAGGCACTGTGCTAAGTGCTGGAGCTACACAAAAAGGCAAAAGCCCATCTGTACCGTCAGGGACCTCACCGTATAATGGGAGAGACAGCACACAAACATCTCTGTTCAGACAAGCTAGAGACAGGATAAGTTGGAAATAATCAACAAGGGGAAGGTACTAGAACTTATAGGGTGTGGGAACACCTTCTTGAAGACTTGGAAGAAGCCAGGGAAGTGGAGATGAAGAGGGGAGAACATTCCAGGCTTAGGAGACTGGGGAGGGGAGCAGCCAGTGAAAACTGGTACCAGAGCAAAGAGATATGGAGGGTCTTGTGAAAGGCACAACAGAGGCCAGAGGCATTTGAGTTATGGGGAGAAGAGAAGGAATGAGATGTGAGAAGGCAAGAGAGAGAGAAAAGTAGCTTAAGCTAGAAGGGGCTTTGAATGCTAACAGAGGATTTTCTATTAGATCCCAGAAGTGATAGGGGGTCCCTGGAGTTTATCATTGGTGGGGTGACTTGGTCAGACCTGGGCTTTGGGAAGATGAGCTTGACAACTGAGTGGAAGATGGACTGGAGTTATTCCTCGTTCTCCTCTTCCCTTCCAGATTGCCCTGGATTTACTCCATGTATGTGGGGTTTTTAAAAGTCTAATTTTCTACTTATGTATCATCAAAGCTCAGGAAAACAGAAACTCCCCAGGGCAGGGACTGGTTCATTTGTCTTCAGGACCTAACTCAGTACCTGGCATACAGTAAGCGCTCAATAAATGCTTCCTTGAATTCTTTTTCAAATTTTTCAAAGTTTTTTTTTCAGAGTTTTCAAAGAGGATTCACGATTCAGGGCTTTGAAAACTCCATCCACTTAGTTTACCTTTAGAGAAAGTCATTTAAGGGAGTCCCTGGGAGCATCACCTTAGTCAGCCAGGCTTGCCCAGACCTCCCTCCCTGTGTGCCTCCAGGACTGGGGCTAACTGCTGACGTGGTGCCGGCTCTAGCAGTGTCCCTTTGTTTTCCTGCACCTCCGGGATCATGGTGGGGCATGGCTTCCCTAGTAACTGGCAGCCAACCAGGCCTTGATGCCAGACACCTCACGTCACTGTGACCCCAGGGAAGCCTAGAAGGTGACGCAGAGCCTTAACCTTTGGTGTCTAGATTTGTGGGAAGACTTCAGGGATGTTGGAACTGGGCTGAGAGGAGAGGCAAGACCCAGTTCAAGTCCTGACTGTTAGTTACTTGCTCTGTGACTTTTTGACAAGTGATCCTCCTCTCTGTGCCTAGGAGAGAGTGGAGCTGAGATAAGGTGATGGTGATAGCTCTTTCAAGAGGTCTTTTTCCCTATATTCTCATTCTCTCTCTCTCTCTCTCTCTCTCATACACACACACACATTTTGGATTGAGTTTGGCTATATCTTGTGTTTCCTTGTCTCTAAATATGTTCTGTTCCCCTCGGTTTCATGTAAGATCCTCAAAGACAGGAGTTTACTTGCTTATGTCTTTGTCCCCTGTGCCTACCACAGTGCTTGACAAACAGTAGGGAGTTAATAAATGTTTGCTAAGGAATTTTCTCTGAACTCTTTAAATCCATAGAATATAGTTTATTAGAACCAGAAAGTAACCTCAGAATGAGCAGAGGAGCTTCATGTCCTGGACTTCTCTGGAAGTCAGTCTGCTAAAGTCTATGGATCGCTCAGAATCATGTTTCTAAATGCATAAAATAAAATACATGGCAGGGAGGTTGGGGGGGGGGGGGAGAAGGGTTGCAACCAGGTGGCTCAGTGGATTGAGCCAGGCCTAGAGACAGGAGGTCCTGGGTTCAAATTTGGCCTCATTTCCACACTTCCCAGCTGTTTGACCCTGGGTAAGTCTCTTACTCTCCCCACTCCCCATTGCCTAGCCATTACCACTCTTCTGCCTTGGATCCAAAACACAGTATTGATTCTAAGATGGAAGGTAGGAACCTGTGGCTGGTGTTCCTTTGTGCCATCTCTGTGACCAAGGTGGCATTCCTAGAGGACAATGGGCTTGGGGTATGGCAGGTGCCCTCTGTCTAGCAGCCCATCTTCCTTGATGGTCAGCTTGGAGCAATGTATAACCCTGAGCCCCATTTTCATCTTCCTGTCCAATCCTATGGGCCTCATGTATTTAAACAAGCCACATTTCCCAGCCTGGCATTCGGTACCCCTTGTCTCTCTAATCTACCTTAGCCCCACTTTCTGGTCTCGTCTTCCACTCATCCCTCCATCCACACCAGACTGTTTATTCCCTGTGGCTTCATGCACATTGTATTACGTAGTAGAGAGAACAATAGATTTAAAGTTAGAAACCCTGCTCTGGTCCTTTTTGTCTATGTGACCTTAGATAAGTCAGTTCCTTTTCTGAGTCTGTTTCTTAGTCTGTAAAATAAAGGAGGCCGGGCTAGATGATCTCAGAGGTTCTCTCTAACTTTAAAGATGAAACTGGGTGGGACTTAGGGAAGTTAGGTCTGATTTTATTAAAATGTCAATGATATAAATCGACATGGGCTCCATTTGTGTTATGAGAAGACACAGCAATATCCAGGCACCAGGAGAATTTTATAATGATGCTACATTAAAAGAACTAAATCTTTCCCAGCCTTCAAGGCTCAAATGCCATTTATTTCAGCAAGTATTGGGGCAGCAGGGTGGCTCAGTAGATAGAGAGCCAAGAATGGAGACAGGAGATCCTGGGTTCCAATCTGACTTCAGACATTTCCTAGCTGTGTGACCCTGGACAAGTCACTTAACCCCCATTGCCTAGATGCTTATTGGTTTAATTTTTTATTTAAGAAACTTGTTTCATAATCTAATTCTCTCCATTCCACCCTATTGTATGGCCAGCAAAGGCAAGTTCTCTGGCCTTGAACTCAGAGGACCTGGTTCAAATCCCATCCCCGACACTCACTACCTAAGGTGACCTTGAGCAAGTCACAGATCTGGAGCTGGAAGAGACCACAGAGAGTCCTTCATGTTATAGATGAATAACATCATAAACTGAGGCCCAAGAAGGTTGAGTACTTGGCCATAGCTACCAATAGGGCAGAGGTATCATCAAGAGGACAGTGAGTCTCACCCTCTCATTTTACAGAGGAAACAAAACTCTGAGGAAGAGGTGAATGAAATAACTTGCCCAGATACCTTGGTGATATTTGAACCCTGATCCTCTCAACCCTATGTAACCCTGACCCAAAACTAGTCTGAGGAGGGAGAGAACAGGGGCAGGCAGTGCTAAGCACTTTCCAAATATGATTTCAGTGGGACCTCAAAACAGTTCTGGGAGGTGGGTACTGTGATTATCCCATTTTATAATTAAAGAAACTGAGGCAGACAGAGATTAAGTGACTTGCCCAGGATCACACAGCTGCTGGGAAGTGTCTGAGGTAGGATTAGAATTCGGGTCTCCCTGACTCTAGGTCCAGTGCTGCATCTCCTGGGCCACTTTTCTGGCTAAGTGCAGAGGTTCAAATAGAATGATGGATCCTTGGGAAATAGGATGAATGAAAGAGAAAAAAGGTAAAGCCTTGGAATCAGAGAGCTTACCTGGCTTCAAGGCCCATTTACCAGCTGTGTGACCCTGGATAAGTCATTAAACATTAGTCTTTGAGTCTCTCTCAGCTGTTTCAGGTATAAAAAGGAGTTTTTGTGGGGCAGGGAAAGAATGCTGGGTCTGCGTGGAGCCAGGGGGCTTGGGGTTCAGGGCCTGCATCCTCTATGAAATTTGCATGTGACACTTTTCCTCTGGAGCCTCAGTTTCCCCATCTGCCAAATGAAGGGGCTGGACTAACATGATTGGTCAGCTCTCTTGCAGTCTGAAGCCTCTCCTTGCCTCTGTCATTGTCACTGGAGAGAGTGGAGGGCAGACGCTGGATAGCACCACGGTCAGCTGGTGTCTCCCAGATCCATCCTAGATGGGGTTCCTAGTCTTTTGGTGGCTTCCACAGGCCAGGGGGAAGGCGAAAGAAGAGTTGCTGCTGGTGCTGAGAGAAAGCTTCCATTATTTTTAGTATCTGATAGTAATTAAGGAGCCCAGAGAGAGAATTAGTGGAGCTGGGCTATTTAATTAAAACTGAATGGCATGTAGAAGGAAGTCTCCAGTCTCTCTCCTCCCCCCTTCCCTGACTTTCTAGCAATGAGAACGCCAGACGAGAAGCGTTAGAACATGAGAGTGGAAGGGGCCGGCTTGGTTCCCAGGGGCTTATCAGCCCAGCGACTTCCAAGAATGGCTGCCAGCTCAAATTAGCCTCTCGTGGTGGGCGATGCCCATCCAGGAAGGGGCAGGCAGAGACCAAGGTGATCTCAACATCCCTTCCTGAGAATCTGAGCCTAGGACAGCATGTTGTCCAGCCTAGCACTGGGGGGATTTGTGTCTCCATCCTCTTCCCCAGAGCATATAGAAACTCTGGGCAGCCTGGACAATTGCTCAGGAATGAAACAGAGCAGCAGGAGCTCTGGGAGGAGGGGGCTGGCTGTCATGAGCCTGACACAACAGAGTGGAATGTCAGATGGTACCTATGGAGCCCAAGCACAAGGTAATTAGCACTCCTGCACCCTAACTAGAGTAGGAGCAGAGAGCAATTGTTTTTTTTTTTTAATACAAATATTTTACTGTTTAATTTAGCATGACACAGTGGATAGAATCTCACCGGTGAATGGCAGGCTGTGGTCCTGGGAGAGATAGAGGGCAACAAGGACAGGATTTATCCAGAGACCTCCCTTCTAGTTTCATGATTGCCCACCCCAACTTGCCTTTGATGCCAACTTTGGACAAGATACTTCTCCTGGGCTTCATTTTCTTCCTCTGTAAAATGAAGGAGTTGGACCAGATGATGTCTAAGATCCCTTCCAGGTCTAAAGCTTAGTTACTCTATGTTCACATCCAGAGAAAGAACTGTGGGAGCAGAAACACAGAAGAAAAACAACTGCTTGATCACATGGGTTGATGGGGATATAGGTTCTAAACCAGTGATTCCCAAAGTGGGCGCTACCGCCCCCTGGTGGGTGCTACAGCGATCCAGGAAGCAGTGATGGCCACAGGTGCATTTCTCTTTCCTAGTAATTGCTATTAAAATTTTTTAAATTAATTTCTAAAGGGCTACGTAATATTTTTTCTGGAAAGGGGGTGGTAGGCCAAAAAAGTTTGGGAATCACTGCTCTAAACCATCACTCTAGTACAAATATCAATAATATGGAAATAAACCTTGATCAATGACACACCTAAAACCCAGTGGAATTGTTCATTGGCAATGGGAGGGGGCTAGGAGGAGTGGAGGGAAGGTACATGAGTCATATAAACATGGAAAACTATTCTAAATTAATTAATTAAATAGAAATTTTCAGCAACCCCCCCCCAAATAAAGCTTAGTTCCTTAGATTCTGGAACTGATAAAATTGATTTGGCCTTTGAAGAGTGAGTGGGTCATGACTGGATATTGAGGAGGAAAAAGGACATATTTTCAGATACAGGTAACACCATGAGCTAAGGCCTAGAAGTAGGAATAATTAAGCCCTATTTGGGGGACAATGAAGAAACTAGCCTGGCTGAAATGAAGGGGTTTGCAGAGTGAGAACAGTAGGACAAAAGATTGGAAAGCAGAACTAAAGAGATTGCAAAGGGCCTTGAATGTCAACATGAGAGTCTAGACTTAATCCAGTAAGTGAAATTCCTCAGTGTTTTGATTTGAGAATGATATAGGATGGGGAAAAAAACCAAGAGAATGAGACCAACTGGGGTTGTTTATTCTGAAATGCCATGGGAGGGTGATGGGGTAGAGACAAGGCTCAGCCCAGCTTAATGGTCATGCAACTGTGTGGAGGATGGAAATGAGCCTTCTCTTTGCCTCCCCATTAGTGTTAACACTTCCTCTCTCTGTCATTTCTCCTTGGGATGAATGGAACAGTTCTGGGTTTCCCTTCTAAGATGCTCTCCCCTCACCTGCTCAGTCACCAAACATTAAGTCCCTACAGCAAGCTAGGCACTTGGGGTATAAATACAAAAAGAAACCATGTCTGCCTTCAAGGAGTTTGCATTCTATTTTGCTGGAACAGCACAGAAACAGAGGACTTAATTTAGTAAGATCAATGCAATTTGGAGAATGCTGAAGTAGGCAACATATGAACATAAAAGTAAATACAGAATATATACAATGTTTTTAAAAGTCATTTTGAGGGGCAGGGTGAGTATTGAAATAGTATCCAGATAGGAAAAATCTTAGGAAACAAAGATGCCATTGATCAAAGGGGAAAGGGCCGAACAATTTGTTCTATTTGTATCTGTACCTAATGGGATATTGCTGAACTGGAACATTAAAGCTGGAACATTCCAAACTCCTGAGATTCTAGGGAAGATTTGTATGAACTGATGCAAAGGGAAAACAAGCTGAAACAGGAAAACAATACACCCAATGACAGTAGGAACAAAGGAGAAAACCAGAACTCTGATTAATGGCAGTGCCCAAACCTGAACCCCAGAAGACTGTTTTGTTAAACATGCCTCTCTTTTCAGAGGAGAGAGGTGTTGTTCCATAGTCACAACAGCTGTTTGAGGTAGGTTCTATGAGTTATGTTGTCCCCATTTTACAGATGAGGAAACTGAGGTTCCTAAAGGTGACGTCCATTCGGACTTGCCCAGGGTCATGAAGCTATTAAGTCTTGAGATTTGAACTTAAGATATCTCCCGAGTCAAATTCAGCACTTCCCAACATATCAAACAAGATAATATCTGGAAAGTGTTTTACAGACCTTCAGAAGCAACATAAATGTTAGGTATTAGCTGTCACTGCTACAGTGAGGTGTAGTCACAAGTAGAGTTTGCCTCCTTTGAGCCTCCACCGAGCTTTCCCTGCTGCCTGAGTTGGGGCATGCTCCTAGGCATGGCAAAGCCACTATCAGTTAGGAAATAAGCATTGATTTGGCCTCTCTTGTTTGTGGCTAAGCACCATGCTAACTATTGTTCCCACCTTCTAGGTCATTGCGGTGGTCATGGACCTTTTCACAGATGGGGACATCTTCCAGGACATTGTCAATGCTGCCTACAAGAGACGGGTCCCAGTGTATATAATTCTGGATGAGGCAGGCGTCAAATTCTTTCTAGAAATGTGTCGGAACTTGGAGCTCAATGATTTCCGGATCCGGGTATGGGCTAAGCCTTCAAGGGGACGGGAGGGAAAAGCCTGGACTCTGGGGGTAATGGAGGTAGTGAAGGGGATGGCTTCTTCCTCCTACCTTTTCTGCTCTCTACTCAGCAATGAGCTTACGTTAGCATCCAAAGGAAATAAAAAACATGCCCCTAATTTTCCCCTGACCTCCATTCTGTAGGAGGGAAGGAGGACTTCCCAGGCCTTGGTTCTTATCCAGACCACTGTCAGGTAGGCTGTTTCTTGGTGCTTGTCATCACCAATAGGTGGGGAAGCCATCATCCTAGGTGGTCCTTTGAATGATAATGCCCTTTAAGAGTTATCACTCTCATTGGACCCTCACAACAACTTTATAGGGTGGTCACTATGATTATTCCCATTTTATAGAAGAAGTTAAACATCTTGCCATGAAGCAACTCAGTAAGGTTATGAGATAGGATTCAAACCTGAGTCCTCATGATTCCAGGCTAAAAGCATTCAGGAAGAGTCAGGGGAGCTGTCCAGTCCAGCTCTTATCTACATGCTCCTTTCTCTGCTTACCTGGTTCCCACCAGCCTTTACAAAGGGACACCCAACTTATGGGGTGAGAGCCAGCCTCACTGCTATCTGCTGGGCACAAAGTGTTGACCGTTCTGCTTATAGTGAGGGTCCAAGAAAAGAATTGGGGTCAGATATGGAGAGGATTTCAAACCATCTGAGCCCTGGATGGCCAAGAGACTGCAGAGCAAGGGGAACTCACTTTCTGCCATTTTACACACACTGTACACCCCTATACTCATCCTAAGTCCACCAGGTTAAGGGACCTACTTAATTCCTTTCTCTTCTTCCACCAGAACATCCGAACCCGTTGTGTGACTGGTGTTGGGTTCTACACACCTACTGGAAAGGTCAAAGGAACTCTCTCCTCCAGGTTCCTAATGGTAGATGGTGACAAAGTAGCTACAGGGTCTTACAGGTGAGTGGGCCTGAGACAGAGGTGGGCAGGTAGAGTGTCCTACTTCAGTCCTTTCTGTCTCTGATGTCCTTTGAGCTTTGGGAAATGAAACTGAAGAAAGCCTGTGGTTTGGGAAGAATCCAGAGTAATGGGGATGGGGAGAGGGGTGGTCCATGGGCTGAGGAGCTACAGAGGGGCCAGAAGGACTAAGAGGGCATTGCTTCTCCTTGTAGATTTACTTGGAAATCTTCCCATGTGGACAGAAATATGCTCCTGGTATTGACAGGGCAGTACGCAGAGCCTTTTGATGTTGAGTTCCGAGAACTTTACGCCATCTCAGAGGAAGTGGACCTATACCGGGAGCTGGGCCTGACAGGCCTCAAATACTCCTCCACGGTGGCCCGTAAAATGATCAATCCAAAGTATGCCCTGGTAGTGGGCAGCCGACAACCCCCTGGGGAGATGATGCGCTGGGCAGCGCGACAGAAGCAGGAAGCTGGAGGAGGCAAGGATGAACCAGAGGAGGGAGGCCGAGAAGGCTCTGAGTCTGCCCGACGCCTTGACAGCTTTCTCCATGACCTGGTCACACTGGATCAGGTGCTGCCTATGATGGACCTTCCATCCTTGGAAGGGTCGGACTATAAAGGTGGCAAGGGGAGTGCCCCTGGGCGCCTAGAACTAAAACCCAAGGGCAAAGAGGCTTCTGGCCGAGCTGGGAGGAGTGAGGCTACCAATGGAGCACCCGTCCCCAGCAAAGAAGGCAAACGCCTGGGCACCAAGTTCAGCTGGAGATCTAAGCGTGCTCCCGCCAACGGCATGATCAGCTCCCTCTCCACTGAGACCTTCTCCGAAGGGGAGTTTGTGGTAGTAAGGAGGCCAGCCACGAACCCAAGTACCCAAAGTGCCAATGGTGGTGTCCACAGCAACGGCAACGTTTCAGGTGGGGATCCTACCCCAACTCTGTCCTCTACCTTCCACCTCCCCTCCTCTTCATCTGACCTCTTCCCTGTCTCTTTCCCCAGTGAGTACATAACACCAATTATGCCACACAGCCTTACAAGGTGTTTTTTAGAAATTATTTTTATCGGTACCTTTTGTTTTTATATTACCTTCATTTGCAAATACATCCATCCTTTAGTCCCTTCCCAGGGAGCCAGCCCATATAATGAAGAACACAAAAGAAAGCAGAGGGAGAGGAAGTTCAGCAAAACCATCCAATCCAAATTAGCCAAAGCTGGCAGAGGATTGATTGAATGCTCCTCATCCATAATCCTCTACCTCCTCACAAGTCATTCTCAAAGCTCATGGGGCAGTGAAAAGGCACCAGACTTGGGAATCGTAAGACCTGAATTCAGGTGTTGGCTCTGTTCCTTTCTGCCTGTTTGATCATGGGCAGGTCACTACCTACTCTGGGCCTGACCTATAAAATGAGGGGGTTGGACTAGATGATCTCTTATGGTCCCACTAGCTCTAAACCTATGACATTCTCATTCTCGGTTTCACATTTATAATCTGGATCACTCAATTCAGGGATTCCAATAACCCGTGAGCATGCAGCCCTCATTTGACAGGTGAGGAAACTGAGGAATAAACAGAGAAGGCATTTGTATTAGTCACAAAATTAAGTGATGGACAAGTTTGAGTACCTAGTATATGCCAAGGACTGGGCTAAGCTCCGGGGATACAAAGACAGAAATGAAGCAGGCTCTGCCCTCAAGGAGCTTCCATTCTGTCAGAGGAGATAGAGCTAGGACAGGAATGCAGGGGACTTTCTCTGCCTTTCAGGCCCAGGGCTCTTTCCAGAAGATCCCCAGGAGCCCCCAAGAAGAAACTAAAGAGAGGGGACTGCCTTGCCCAAACAGAGCCTGTTCTCTCCTGTGTCTGACCAATGACCTTGGCTTATTTCTTTCTCTAAAGAGTTAACCAGATTCACTGCCAGGTTGGGGACTGGCCTTTTGATGGTTTTTGCTTTTTCTTTCCTCCAAGAATTTGTCTGTGTTTTAGACTGAGATTTACCGGGAGGCCAGAACTATGTCTAATTTATCTTACGGTTTCTAGAACAGCCAAAAAGACCCTTCTTTGGGGGGAGAGTGGTGCTAATAACTTGGGCTGCAGATGTTCCTTGGCCACAGAAATAGACTCTGCCCCAGGGAACTGGCTTGGAAGAATCAGAGGAATGGAAAAGAGGCGGAGAATGGTCCACAAGGGAGGGAGCATTGAGAACCAAACCTGGCCTGCTTCTGAAAGCTCTAGTTTATAGTTGAAAGACCTGGTTTAGAGTCTTCTAACCAGTTAAGTGGCTTTGGGCAAGTTAACCAACCTTGCCAAGAATTAGTTCCCTTATTTATAAAATGGGGATTATACTTCTCAGGATTAGTAAGTAGATAGAGCCTTGGTTCCGGGGTCAAAAGTCCTGAGTTCATATGGTCTAATCCCTCTTCAGAAGAGAAAGCTCAAATGCCTAAGTTCCAAAGTCACATAGTTAGGATGTAGCATCTTGGAGAGTCAAGCTCAGTCTTCTGACTCCACCACCATGGCTCAAGGACAATGGAGTCTGAATCTCAGGGCTCTTGGAAGGCTGGCCTTCTCTAAGACTCCCTTCTCTCAGAATAGAGAAACTCTTCTCCTGCTCTGCTCTGCCCTGCCAGGGGTGTGGAAGCATCCCTGGCTTATTTTGACTTCTGAGGCTTGTGCTTCTAAAGTTTTAAAATGATCAACCACCAAATCACTTGACCCCCATTGCCTACCCTTACTGCTCTTCTGCCTTGGATCCAAAACACAGTATTGATTCTAAGACGGAAGGGAAGGGAAGGGGAAGGGAAAAGGAAAAGGAAGGACAGAGCAGAGGATATTAGGATCACAGATTTAGAGTTGGAAGGGACCTTAAAAGTCATCTAATTCAGCCCCCTCTTTTATTTTTTTAAATCTTGACTTGCCCAGGGACATATGCTAGGAAGTGTCTGAGGCCAAATTTGAACCCAAGTCCTCCCAATTACAGACCTGGTTCTCTGTCTACTGTGGCAACTAACTGCCCCTGAGCCCCCTCATTTTACACAGGAGAAAATTGAGGTTCAGAGAGATAGTCACTTGCTCAAGTTAGAATTTGAACCCAGCTCCTTGGACTCAAAATCCATCTGTCTTTCTACTATATGTACCACCCTGCAGGAAGAAACTGATGTTCCTTCCCTCTCCTCTGGTTGTTCCCAAATTTGTACCTTCCCTCCTCCATATCCCACCAGATGCTACGCTGCTTTGTGACTCTTCCAGAGAGGAAGGGTTGCCATGGAGAACACCTGGCAGGGAAGGGAGGAGAGGAGGAACAGAAAAGAACCCAGCCTGGAAAAGGAGAAGCCTTTGTAGGCTGGCCTCATCCTCCCGGTTAGGACCCTCACCCTCTAGGTGATGTCTGCTTAGAAACCCCATCACCCCACTGGCTAGTCATTTCCCTGTGTCTCTGGTGGATTCCTCAAGATTTAAGGGTCCCCCTGCTTGAATGGCATAGCAATTGGTTGTTACTTTTGAATGCTGGGTATAAGTAGGAGGGAAGGGGCACCCAGGCTGATCCTGGGCAGGTAGGAAGGGCTCAGATAAATGGAAAGGAGAGAAAGAGGGCCAGGGGAGCCCTGGGAACCAAGAAGAAGGGGAGACTTGCTCATGATTACACAGGGTTTAGTAAAAGATAGAATTGACTGAGGTCCTCTGATCCCAGATTTAGGATTTTTCCCATTATACCACTTAAGGGCTTCCCAGTTTACAGATACTGTTATAACCACTGCCTCTCTGAACCACATCTGTGTTGAAGGCAAAAGAAGGGGTTAGGATAGAGTGCCAGGCTTGGGGTAGGGAGGACCTGGGTTCAAATTTGACCTCAGGTACTCCCTAGCTGTATGACCCTGAGCAAGTCATGTACCTGTAATTGCCTAGCCCTTGCCACTTTTCTGTCTTAAAATTGATATTAAGACAAAAGATAAGGGTTAAAAAAAATTGCTAATTGATCTTGAAAAAAATCCCCTCCTTTTTTTCCTTCTTTGGCCTCAGTTTCCTCATCTGCCCTCCCATCTCTCAGTCATATGAAATCCTTTACAGTGTCACCCCCAGGGTAAATGTCTGAGCCAGAGCCCTGGGTGCCTTTGGGAGGGGTTGGGGGACCCAGAGACAACAGCTTCAGGCTTGATGGAATTCATTTAAGTGGCCAGCTCCCACAAGCAGGCCAGGCATGATAAAAGCTCCAACTAGGAAAAATAAAGACAGGGATCTCGAACCCCACCAAGACCATGCTTGTGTTTGGTAGGAGATCCTTTCATTTTCCTCCTGTGGCCGTGAGGCTCTGTCAGTCTTTCCTCAAAACAGAAAGTGTGATGGATTGAAATCAGAAGACCTATGGGGAAAGGAAATAGATCTTAGCTCTGCCCTTCAACCCTCTGGGCCTCAACTACCTCATCTGTAAAAAGTGAGGAAGTTGGACTTAATTAATGGCTTCCGAAATCTCTTCCAGCTCTAAATCAGAGGTTCTCTGCAGTATTGTGCCCCTGACCTTCATGATTCTCCTTTAACCCCCAAACACTTTTATCTCCTTCCTGAGAACGGAGATACCTTTTGAACTGACATAATAAAATCACAGACTTAGAATTCATTAGAAAAAACCTTAGCAGGCAGTGAGGTGGCTCCATGGAGAGAGCCAGGTCTGGAGATGGAAGGTCCTATGTTCAAATGTGGCCTCAGACACTTCCTAGCTGTGTGACCCTGGACAAGTCACTTGACCCTCATTGCCTAGTCCTTACCACTCTTCTACCTTGGAACCATTACATAGTATTGATTTTTTAAAAAGCCTTTAAACCTTCCTTTTTAAAAAAAAAAAACAAAAAAAACCCTTACCTTACACTAATACTGTTGTTTGGTTCCAAGGTGGAAGAGCAATAAGGGCTGGGGGGTACAGGGGTTAAGTGACTTGTCCAGGGTCACACAGCTAGGAAGTATCTGAGGCCAGATTTGAATTGAGCCACCCAGCTGCCCCCTTAAAAAATTTTTTTTCATAGTATTGATTCTAAGATGGAAGGTAAGGGTTTAAAAAACAATTAGAAGGGAGAGAATGTAGAGACTGACTCCATTTTACAGATGAGGAAACAGAAGCCAAGAGAATTAGCCCACTCCTCCCTTTGGGTTTGCCTAAGGTCACTGGGCTATTGAGGTCTGGCCTAGGACGGTTGCTCTGGAGCCTGAAGGGGCTCCTGAGACCCTCTAGTCCCTCCACATCATTATACCGATGGGGAAACTGAGGCCTGGAGTTCTACTGTCACTCTCCGAAGCTCAAGGTCCCAGCAAAGGTGCTTGGTGCTTCTCTTCCTTTGCTGGACACTCGGGGGGGGGGGGGGAGGGGGTGGTGGATAAAAAGGGAGCTGGAGGGAGAGAGGATTCTCATCATCCCACTCAAAGCCTTTAGCCCTGATAGAAAAGGCTAAAGGCTTGCAAAGTGCTTTGCGCCCATCATCAGATCCGATCCTCACAGTAGCCTCGGGAGGCAGGTGCCACAACCTGTTTCGGGGGTTCAGGAAGGGTCAGAGAAGAGGTGACTCCGCGCTTTGTGGCGCCGCCCCGGGGACCATCCATCCGCAACCTTATACTCCCCTCTAGCGGTAGCACTGGGCCTCGAACTTCCTCTGCGTTCTCTGTGTAGCTGGCGCACTTCCTGGGTACCAGGGCCCCAGCAGGCTGGAGGACACCCAGACTGGATGGAAGAGGGAAAGCCAGCCAGGCTCGGGCCCAGGGAGGGGGCAGGGTGTACCCCAGGCACTGGACGGGGGCTGGATGCTGGGAGGCGGGGTTAGCCAGAGGAGGGACATCTCCACCTGGAGGCCCGCTGCCCACTGGGAGCATATAGATGCATGGGAGCTGGAGGCACCGGCCCTTGCTGGGTCAGTAGAGACTCTGGGGGGACCTGGGTTCGAAACTGGGTAGAAGTCATTCATCTGCGTCCAGAAGCGTGTTGTGTGCTACTCAGAGGGTCTGTAATGATCTCTGCACGGTCAGAGCAATCACATGGAAAAGCGTCATTTATTTTAGTGGATGGAGACTTAGAAAGAGCTTTCTTACAATCTTCTGAGAAAGGGAAGACAAAAAACATTGTGCCCATTAAAAAACAAAGCAAGCCTGACCTTCCGTCTTAGAATCAGTACTGGGGAATGGTTCCAAGGCTTCTGCATTGAGCAACGAGGGTGAGGCAATGGGGATTAAGTGACTTGCCCTGGGTCCTCCCATCTCTAGGCCTGGCTCTCACCTAGC
Source organism: Gracilinanus agilis (assembly GCF_016433145.1). Lineage (NCBI taxonomy): Eukaryota > Metazoa > Chordata > Mammalia > Didelphimorphia > Didelphidae > Gracilinanus > Gracilinanus agilis. The sequence continues at coordinate 214,644,799 of NC_058134.1, read as the reverse complement.
TGCTCCTATATCATTCCCATTTTATAGATGAGTACCCCAAATCTTGGATCCATAGGATTTAAGCTGCACAGGCTTAATAAAGGATTGTCTTAGTCTAAGCATCCCATTTTATAGATGTGGAGACTGAGTCTCAGAGAAGCCAAGTGACTTATATGGGTCTCACAGGCATAGGGAACAAGCGGTTAGGACTGAAACACACTGGCCCAGGATGGAAATTGATGGCATAGCCTACCTGGGGTCTTCACATTCCTCCTCCCCGAGGTCTATGTTCAGAGGAGGAAGGTGGAAGGGGATGAGTGTTGGGGTGGGACGGGTAGCCTCCAGGGAGGAAGGTTTCTCAAACAGCCCTTGGCTCCCTGCCTCTCTGAACCTCCGCTCCCAAGCTATGGCACTGACTCGCTCGCCTGCCGCCAAAACGGGGCTGCCTCAAGGGAGGGTTTTGGCACCAGATTAATAGGCCAAGCCAGTAAAAGAGGCAGAGGAGAGGAAGTGAGGTGGGCTCTCTGGCCAAGTGCAACAGCCTGGGGACTGGAGAGAGGCAGGATTCAATTACCCAGCCTGGAGGCCCGCCAGATGCCAGGGCGCCCCAGCTCTGAGGCCCACAGCACAGAGTAGGAAGTTTCCAAGGGAGGGATGGCATCCAGCTCCTTTTGTCCAAAACCCCGTGAAAGAAGGAGAGTATCCAGGCCGGGGCAGACTCCTGAGGGCTGTCCCTGAGATTTCCTGAATAATCTGGGGGTGGAAGAAGACAGGCTCAAGAGAGGCAACGTCTGGATTTTGTTGTCAGATGGAGGAGGCCAGAGAGAATGAGCTGGGTCTGGCCAGGGTACCAGACCAGCTTAATGGGCCATAAACAATGGGGTATGATGAATGATGGTGGACAAGCTCCAAGGAATAGGGTTTATGACAAGGGGGACAAGGGACTGCTGGGTGTCTGTTTACTTTAACATCTCTCTTGCTAATGGCCTGAAAGAGAGAGGCAGACATTGGTCCCTTTCATTGAGTTCCCAGTTGCTCGAAGGTGGTAGGAATGTTCCCTGTGGGGGATGGATGGGGACCGTCTGAGAAAATGCTGGAGAAGCCATCAGGGAACAGGAAACAGGAGGAAGAATCTTCTCTGGGACAAAAGGTCCAACACAGTCTCCCCACTTCACCCCAAGCAAAAACTCAACAGACTGACCCAAAAGCATGAGAGTAGGCATGGTCCTGATGGAAGAATGCCTGTCCTGGCTGGCTCAGAAAATGGGAGAAGGCCAGAGATGAGGAGACTCTACGGTCTGGTGCTAGTGGAAAGACTGGTTTATAAAATCTCTACATCATTCATAGGGAACCTCTAGTTCAACCTCTATCTGAATGGAAATTTCTAAAGCAGCTCTGACCATTGGGCAATCTAACCACTGCCTGAAGCCCTCCAGAGAAGAGGAACTGACCCACCACTTTGGGGCTGCTTTCCCTGTTTGCAGGTTTTCCTTCTGTGGATCTACCACTCCTGGTTCTGCCCTGTGGGTCCAAATAGAACAAGTTAAAGAGGCTTAAGTGAGATAACAGGCCATTATTGGTTTGCCAGCCTTAGGATGCTTTTAAAAAAGCTGTTATCATTCTGTCTAATCTCCTGCCTAGCCGCCCTCCCCGAGCTGATAGACTACCAGTTTTGGTTCCCTTAAATTGTCTTTTCTACAGATTAAACCCCTTGAGAGCCTTCAGTGCAGCCTCAGTCCTGGTCACTCTCTGAACTTCCAGCCTACGGCCACAAAACTCTCCACAGTATTTCTGGTGAGGTCAGTGCAATGAATCTGTTCCCTGCATATGTGTAGCTGGGTCAGGACCTGCCTCTGACCTACAGCAGCTATCAGACCCCAAATCGCTTCACTGGACAAATGTTCTAGGCAAATCTAAGACCATAAGCTAAACCACAGTGGCTGGACTTTTTTTTTTTTTTAAACCCTCACCTTCCGTCTTGGAGTCAATACTGTGTATTGGCTCCAAGGCAGAAGAGTGATAAGGGTAGGCAGTGGGGGTCAAGTGACTTGCCCAGGGTCACACAGCTGAGAAGTGGCTGAGGCCAGATTTTAACCTAGGACCTCCCATCTCTAGGCTTGACTCTCATTCCACTGAGCTACCCAGCTGCCCCCTGGACTTTTTAAAAAAAATGCTTACCTTCCATCTTAGAAAGAATTCTTAAGGCTTTAAAAGAATGCCTACCCTTTGACCCAGCTTCTGGTACTTCTGGTACCCCAAAGAGATAATAAGAAAAAAGACTTATACAAAAATATTTATAGCTGTGCTCTTTGTGGTAGCAAAAAATTGGAAAATGATGGGATGCCCTTCAATTGGGGAATGGCTGAACAAATTGTGGTATCTGTTGGTGATGGAATACTATTGTGCTCAAAGGAATAAAGAACTGGAAAGACCTCCAGGAACTGATGCAGAGTGAAAGAAGCAGAACCAGGAGAATGTTGTACACAGAAACTGATAGGCTACCAGTTTTGGTTCCCTTAAATTGTCTACAGATTAAACCCCTTGCATACACACTGTAGCACAATCAAATATAATGGACTTCTCTACTGGCAGCAATGCAATGATCCAGGACAATTCTGAGGGATTTATGAGAAAGATGCTACCCACATTCAGAGGAAGAACTGTGGGAACAGAAACGCAGAAGAAAAACCTATGATCAATTAATGTGGTTCGATGGGGATATGATTGGAGTGTTAATGTTAAAAGATCACTCTACTATAAATATGAATAACATGGAAAAGGTTTTGAACAATGATATATGTATAACCCAGTGGAACTGCTCATGAGCTCCGGGAATGGGGAGGAAAAAAGTATGTGTGTGTGGGGAGAATCATGAATCATGTAACCATGGAAAAATATTCTAAATAAAGGAATACTTGTCACACACACCAAAAAAAAAAGGAAAAAGAAAAGATAAGAAAGAACTCTTAAGATGGAAGGGCAAGGTCTGGGTAATGGGGGTTAAGTGGCTTGTCCAGAGCCACCTAGCTAGGAAATAACTGAAGCCAGACTTTGAACCCACATCCTTCCTAGTCTGGTTCTCCCTCCACCAAGCTGCTTAGCTGTACCATAGCTGCTGATCTTTGAGAAAGCTAAGTAAGACAGCGGATAATTCTAGATCTGGCATCAGGAAGACCTGAATTTAAATCCTGCTCTGGTGGCTTCCAGGTTAAGATGGTGGCAGAGTAAATCCTGCTCTGGTACTTGCTGTGGGACCCTGGACAAATTGGCAAACCTTAAACCACTATATAAATATTGGTGAGAAGGAAGCAAATCTTTATTAAGTGCCCACTAAGTCTCATTTTATCCTTATAACAATCCCGAGAGGTAGGTGCTATTACTATTCCCATTTTAAAGTTGAGGAAACTGAGGCAGTTAGAAGTTAAATTACTTCACCTTGAGTCATACAGCCAAGAAGTGTCTGAGACTGGATTTGAACTCAGGTCTTCTGGACTGTTCAAAGCACTTTCAAATATTTTCTCGTTTGATCATTACAACCCTGAGAAGTATCAGCTGTGATTGTTCCCTTTTCACTTGTTGTGGAAATTGAGGCCAACAGAGATTAAATGACTAGCACCGAGTCACCCAGCTAGGAATTATCTGAGGCTGGATTTGATCTCAGGCTATTTATCATTTTTATTCCTGATACAATAATGCCCTGATTACCAAGGATGCCATTATAAAGGTCATAGGCCACCTTTCTAGTTTAGGAGCTCAGGAGCTCCAGCCTGATGCTATGGAAGGGAGTGGATGCCAGCAAAGAGGTTTAAGTGGGATGGAAGACGAGGGCTTCAGGCTGGTTGGGGACTGGAGACGGACATATTTATGCAAGAGGGAATATATACAGTAGAAGCCCAGCGCTTGGTTATGGGTGGAATTGTCTTCTGGACTGATGAAGGTCAGAAAGGGCTGTGAGTTCTTTCTTGGACCTCAGGAGAAGTCTGATGTTTATATCTTACATCTCTTTAAAGCAGCTGCATGGCTCCACTTGACTCAGAAGTCCCCAAGGTATAGATCTGACTAGATCCTCTGAGCAAGAATTATCTTTCTTCTTTCCCCAAATTGGGCCATTGTCTGTGTTTCTAAGTTTTGTTGGGGATTTGAAAGCCTCTAGAGCCATGAGTCTCTAACCTTTTGTTGTGTCCTGAACCCGTTTCACAGACTAGGGAAGTGGATGGATTATTTCTCAGAATCATTTTTTAAAATGTATTTTCCTCCTTCATTTATGTGTTTGTTCATTCATTTGTAAACCCTTACCTTTTGTCTTAGAATCAATACTGTGTATTGGTTCTAAGGCGGAAGTGTGGTAAGGGCTAGGCAAAAGGGATTAAGTGACTTGCCCAGGGTCACACAGCTAGGAAGTATCCGAGGATAGATTTGAACCTAGAACTACCTGGCTCTCAATCCACTGAGCCACCCAGCTGCCTTCTATTTTCCTCTTTTAAATCAATGTTATTCTTAAAAACAAATGCAAAAAAGGTTAGTGGGTTAGGATATAAGACAAGATTACAACTATTTTATTTATTTTTATTAGTATTATACTTTATTCTTTTTCAGAATCATGTTTTTAAGTAATTGAAAGAAATGCTAAATTTTCAGTTAAAAGGCAGTAAAAATAAAGATGTAATTTTTTTTCCCATCCAGATTCACAGAATCCCCTAAGATCTGTCCCAGGTTAAGAACCACTGCTTTAGGGCATCAGCTCTCCAAGTGTGGTCCAGGAACATGAAGAAGTCTGCTGGATCTTTTCAGGGCATCCTCAGAGTCAAAACTATTTTTATAACAATACTAAGATGTTTTAACTTCTACTACCATAAATATAGATACGACCCACAGAAACAAAAATTCTTGTCAGAGGAGCAGAGGGGAGGGGGGATGGGAATCCAATAATTTTTAATAGTCTAAAGGGGTCCTAGGAGCAGCTAAATAGCACAATAGATTGAGCACTGCGCTTGGAATTGGGAGGTCCTGGGTTCAAATGTGGCCTCAGATACTTCCTAGCTGTGTGACCCTGAGTAAATCATTTAACCCCAGTTGCCTAGCCTTGTGCCTCTTCTCTTCTGTCTTAGATTTGATGCTAAGACAGAAGGTAAGGATTTTTTTTAAGAGACTAAAGGGGTCCTGAGATTTAAAAAAAAAAAAAAAAAGGTTGAGAATCACTATTGATTCTCATTTATGTTGTAGTTTAAGGTTTGCCCATTTGTTCTAATTTGATACCCATTATATACATGAGGAGACTCAACACTGGATCTTCTTTGCAGAAGGTATGAGTATGGAGCGTACTGTTAGACAAGGATCATTGAACTGTTTTTTTTTTTTCCACCTTTTAAAAATCTTTGTTATAAGTAATGCCAGGCTGGATAGAAGAGCAGGAAGGGATATGGTTGCTAGTGAAGATGATGATGTAGAAAATAAAAGGTGCCAATGAAATCTTTTTTAATGCCTGGGCGGATACCCCTTACTTTACTAGAGCCCTGACCCTGAGGATCACGAATGCCCAGAAGCTTCAGTGAAAGAGAAGGTACAAAAGACTTCTATTGAATCCATCAAAAAGCATTTGTTAAGCCCTTTCTGTGTGCCTGGTACTATGCTAAGTGCTGGAAGTACAAAGAAAAGTTCCCTACAGTCCCTGTCCTCAAGGAGTTCACATTCTAATCTTTCTTTGCCATTCTTTCTCTGTCTCCATCTCTGCAGGCAAAACGAGCCTTAGTTCTTCAAAGGCGAACAAATGTGTGATTTCCTGAATGTGGCCACTGCCTTGCCTAGGACCCCCAGGTGGCCCCAGACTTCTCTGGCTCCACTGACTCTCAAAAGTTGCCTTGGAAAAGGACTCTTGGATGGACCCCTCTGGAATCTGCACCTTCATTCTGGTCATCAGCCTTCTGACTAATGGCCTTGGTCTTGGCTAGCCTTCTGAACGATGACCAACTGAGTCCTGGACAAGTTCCTCAGCTGTGCTAGATGGGGGGTGGGGTTCACAAACAAATCATGTTTACACTTAGTGGGAGTGGGGAGAGATACTCCTCCCCCTACCTTTGTGCCTGAATTGATGAGAACCAAAGAATATTACTAGCCTTATTTTGTTTTGTTTTGTTTTCCATTTTGCTGGTGATTCTGGAGTACAAAGTTGAAAACTGGACAAAGGAGCAAAGCACCTTCATGCTCATAGCCTAGGAGGGTAACCTCTATTATGGTTCTAGTCAGAGGTCCTGTGTTCAAATCCCACCTGCATGACCTTGGGCAAGTTACTATACTTTCCTATTTCCTCAAGTATAAAATAATGGAGAACAACACCAGGCTGCTTCAGTCATTCCCTTACATGCCAGACTTTTAGCTTTATTTCTTTTGGGAGGAAATACAAGTGGGACAGCCATGGGGGAGGGTGGAGGCAGAGACCAAATCTGCCGTGAGAGGTAAGCAAGGGGGAAGAGGACATCTGGCCTGAACCCAGAAGTCACTTCTGTCACCCTGAGCAATGATGAGGAGAAATGCAATTGGGGACATAGAATAAGTTAGATGGGGTGGCAAGAGGGAGAAGGAGAGAGGTTTCTAGATAGTCTAGAAAAGATGGAAAGGCCCAGAGAGTTCAGATTCATCCTGAAGATTCCGAGTGTTACAGTCTTAGAGGTCTCAAGGTGGGGCCCTGACCTAACTCCTTCTGACCTAACTCCCCCGTTGAATTGTCCCATTGGCTTGGTGAATCATTGGGTTAGACCTCACAGCAAGAACTTGGGATTAAACGTTTAATGCCCCATATCCCATGAGGACTGTTGGTTAGGGTATCCCATGAGGACTGTTGGTTAGGGTAGCCAGAGGGATGGAGCCCATCTGAGTTATTCTGAAAAAGGCTATTGACCACTGCCAGGAGATGGGAGATGGGGCTTTGCCTTGGCCCTAATCCCTTGACCCAATGGAAATTATTCCTCCTCATTTGCCTAATATATGTGCATGGGAAAGCCTTTAAAAAAGGAAAAGGTACTCATTTCCAAGGGAGAGTGGTGGTAGACCCATTTTTAGCCATGGACACCGTAGCTAGAAATTTTCTCCGCTCGACTAGGCACCCCAGCAGAGTCCTGAAGAGATGTGGTCCAGGAGAACGAAGATCTAGAGGAGGAAAGATTGGAAACTGATGGGAGTGTGAGGTTTTACCTAGGGAGGCAGACTCAGTAGGACTACCTGAGGAAGCTAAAGTAACTAGGGGGAAAGAGAATAATAGTGACAGGAACTGAGGAGGGGACCCATCTGCCCAACCTAATTATGCTGCCCCTGCCATACACACACATCCCCAGCTCTGATCCGTATGTGTATGTATGCATGTATATACATATATTTACATGTGTGTATTATTTACAAATATATTCTATGTTCATATATACATATTGTGCAGGTATCTATCAAATCTTCAGGCCCGTGATTTCAGGGAGAACTTCCAGAATGGAAATCTCCTCCACCTCTGCAGACTAGTCATTTTTCTGTCCCTTGGAGACTTAAGAGAGTGGTCTGGGTCCCTGAGAGGTTAAATGCTTTGCCCACAGTGACATGGCTCACGTGTGCTAATCTAAGGACTTTGGCTCAGGTCTTTCTAACTCTAAGTCAAGTCATCCCTGCCGTAAAGCATGCTACCTCTGTTTCCTTGCATATATAAATAACGATTGAATTAACTGAAAATGAGAACCGATGGGGAACAAAGGATATGGGATGTCATACATATATTGTTAATATATTGCTTTTGCTGAACTATGAGGGTTTGGGGCAATTTTTCTTTTTTAAATCTTTGTTACAAGGGGAAGCTCAGGAGGAAGTGGGGAGGGAAATGAATGTGAAGTTTGAAAAAGGCATCGATAAAAATAAATTTAAAATAAAGATTTTTTTTCCAAGTGAATTGGAAATTAGTCCTAGAATGGGGAAGTGACTCTTCCAAGGTAGTAAATGGCAAATTTGAACCTGGGCTTTCTGTTCTGAAGCCTTCTTTCTTCCCATTACATCCTACTGCCTTTAATTATCCTACTTGGGAATTCATGTGAGAGATGGGACTTTGTGTTGTAGAAAGAACCCTGCGAGCCGGGGCTCCAGTTCTGCCTATGACTCTTCTCATGTGGTCTTGGTCAGTGGGTCAATGGTTTTTCTTCTTGGCCTCAAAACGTCTGCTGTAAAATGGGACAGTTAAACTGCATGACTTGCAGGGTTCCTCCTCACCCATTATGAATCTTAGGTACTCTCTAGGAAAGTTATCCCAAAATTTTCTTTTCCCACATTTCAAGAATCTTAAAAAGAGAATGTTTGCTGTGAGGTTTTGACTGCGACTCCCTTAGCCCACACTGAACTTTCTTTGGTGACCTTGAGGTATAGTGGAAAAGTCACTTGAATTTAGAGGAAGACTTGGGTTTGAATCTGTCCTCTGTGGCATGCTGCCTGCCTGACCCTGGCCAGGTCACAGAGCCTCGGTTCCTCTGTGAAATGAGAGTTGGGCTAGGTGATCAGTCAGTAAAGTTCCTTCCAACTCTCAATGCTTTGATCTCTTCTCTGGAAGTCAGAGGAAATGGCATTTTTCCTTGGCTCTAGGAATACCTCTCCTTCAAGTAGTATGAAATGGTTTGATCCTCTGTGCTAGTGTCAAACTCCCTACTGTGTGCCCTGGTCAGCTCTCCAGCTACCCCTGGAGTCAGGGCTCCTCGAAAAAGGTCCTTCAGCCTTTGCTAACAAGCTCATCCTGTTCTTGTGAGGGCTCTAAAGACATTTTAGCTGCTGCTGTTTATTTGATTCTCCCAGGAACAAAAAGAGAGAGGCAGGGAAGATGGAAACCCCTAGCCCAACTAAACTGAAGAGGGTAGGGCCAGTCAGGGAAATCATGAAAAGAACAAGATAAAGTAGTCAGCATCTGGGATGTGAACTGCCCAGACACTACTAGGACTTCTCACCAAAGTAAACCAGTAAAACTAGAACTGAGCCCATTGAGATGCAGCTCAATTTCATCCAACAAGCATTACGTGCCTTACTGTGAACCAGGCACTGAGAATACAAAAATGAAATAGTCTTTTCCCTCAAGGAGTTTTCTTTCTACTGAATCTGTCTCTAGGAGTAGCGTCATAGTTCTGGAGCTAGAAGGGAGTTTAGAGGCTATGCGGTCCAGCTTCCTCTTTTAACAGATGAAAGAAATTGAGGCCCAGGGAGAAGTGGCCAGAATCACACAGATAGCAATGATAAAATCAGGGATTGGAAATTGGAAGGAGCTTTAGAGATCATCTAGTTTCTAGCACCGATCCCCATTTTACAGGTAAAGAAATAGAAACTCAGACCAGTTAAGAGATTTATCCAAATGGCAAAGGCAGGATTTGTACCTAGGCCCTCTGATTCCAGATCACATTCTCTTTTCTAGCATCTCCGAACCTTGCCTTGGATCCCATAAACCAGCACCCTTGGAGACTTACTTATCTTTCCTTTCCTAATTAGGCAAAGCACAAAGATCCATTGGGAGGCCCTGTTCTCATTTAAGCTGACCCCTTTTCATTAGGTATCACCTTCATTCAGTCTCTCTCTCCCTCCCCCCCCCTCTCTCTCTCACACACACACACACACACACACACACACACACATGCACACACACACGTTCTCTTGATACTGCCTCTTATTGGCCCATTCTTCTCTTCAGGACCAAACTCTTGTCATCTCAACTGACATTTGGCTCATCTGATAAAGTCTCCTGTTAATGTGCTAACGTGGAAAACTTCTAGAAGCTCTCCAAGGTCCTCCCTCTCTGCAGTCCCCAGGCCACAGGCGTATTATGATTAGAGTCTTGTGGAAATGACAGATAATTCTTATTTGTTCCTTCCATTGTTTGTATTAACTTGTTTAAATTAGATGAATAAAAATGTACCAACCAGTATGGGCTGCTGTCAAGTTTCTCTGGTGTCTGTTGAATCATGAATATATATGCATATATGTGGAAGAAGGATCAGGGCAACCTGGGACAGGAGAAAGAAAGCTGAATTTAGATCCTGCCTCTGACACATCCTAACTGTGAGACCATCTCTCCATGTCACAGACAACTCTAAGGCTAAACTGCAGACCAGTTGCTTGCCAGTCTGCATTGGTGTGGGCAGGTTCTTCATCAATTTCTCTCCACCAATGTAATCACTGGTTTAAAGGGGAAAATGTGTATATGTATGTTTATATATACATATATGTGTATATATGTATATATATTTGTGTGTGAAGTAACAATGTACCCTGAGAATTAGGAGGGGTCTCATATGATACCTTCTCTCAAACTCTGATAGAGTCCAGAATCTTGAGCCCAAAAGAGCACTTAGCACAATGTCAGGCACAAAATAAATGCTTAATGAGTGCTTTTTCATCCATCCATCCATCATCTATCATTCATCCAGCCAACCAGCCATTATTTATCAACCAACCATCTAGCCATTGATCTGTCATCTATCATTTATTCATCTATTATCCATCCACCCATCATCCATCCCCCATCTATTCATCTGTCATCTATCCATCCATTTCTCCATTATTCACATATCTAACCATTGTCTACCCATCATCTATCCGACCATCTATCATCTATCCATCCAACCATCTCTCCATCATCTATCTATTATCTATCTATTCATCCATCCAACTAATGTGTGTCAGATGCAAGACTTGGACCCAGGTCTTCCAAGATATTCCCAACTCCAAGGCCAACTTTCTATACAATCCTGGTCCATACCAAATGGGAGAATCAAGTTATCCTTTATCACCATCCAAAACCTTTTGGGGGTCCAGGGGTTGTGTACTCTCCAGCAACAGATTTCATACTTCTTTGTCCATTCCTGAGAACTGGCCTGGTCCGCCAACCCTTTCCCACTGACTTCAGAACCCAAACACATCCCCTCTGACTTCAGAACCAGCTCGTTCTAGAGGGATCAGTGTTGATACCAAAGGCCTTGTGGATAGATCCCTGGGATTGGACTATTTCCAGGCTCCAGGAGCTCCATGCAAGGTTCCTAGTTCATGTGCAGCCTTGGTGGAAAATCTAGGAGATCTTGAACTTCAAATCATCCACTGCTACTACCCATCCTTGTAATTATGTTCCTTGTTTCTCAGGTGACCTGGATTTCCATATGGGGGCTGTTGTGTTTCTCTCTGGCATTCTTTGTTCCAAGGCCATGGTTCCCTAATGGCTGCAGATTCTCTTTCAGCATTAGTGTGTGAGCTCTTCTAATGAAGTATTTTTTAAATTATATATTTTTAAATAAAACTTTTTTTAATAAAGTAAAAATTATATTCTGATGAAGTATTTTGGAAGTGTTGTCCAAGGTAAATTCTTGTACTTAAGGCTTCTTAGCATATGGTACCCATTACAAACTGGCCATAAATAAATGAATGCTATATTTTAGTTTTTTAACTTGGAAGAAGCTTAAATCCCTCCAAACAAAGGGGCTTGAATTTTGGTGTAATGATGCTATTTTAGGGGGTTGCAGAAACTCGTATATATATATAAGATTGCATTTGCTTCTTATGTCCTTTCATGACAGCTCTTTTTTTTCTGGGATTAGCCCCCAAAGTAGCACTTCATCTAATATGTGTATGCCTCCTATATTAGACTTCTATCTAAGTTATTAGAAATTTAGGCTAGTAAAAGATTAAATGGGCCCCAAGGCTTTGGGAATTCAATATTGTGTACGTATTTGTGTCTATACACATTTGTGTGCAGGTATAGCTCTCTACCAGAATCCTTCTGGGGATTTATCTCAGCTCAGAGGTGACCCTGGACCCTGGAGGCCTATGCTAGTGTAGCCTAGGCTCAATCAAGTCCTCAGGAGCTAGCAAGGCTTCTAGTACGGTCCTAGAGATAAACTGTTGGTCTGTGGTACAAGGACCAGCCCGGCTAAATCCAGAGAGACTCGACCCTGGAGAAGGCTTATCTCCACCTGTAAATAGGGGATAGCAAATAGTATTTGCTCCAAAGGTTTCTGGTGAGGATCAAAGGAGATTCATAGAACATGTAATACACTTCACAAATCTTAGAGGGAGCCATATGGTGCAGTGGATGAGAAAGACTCATTTTTCTGAGTTCAAATACGGCCTTAGACACTTATTAGCTGGGTGACGCTAAGGCATTTTGCCTTCCCTCTCTCTGCCTCAGTTTCTTCATCTGTAAAATGAAGCTAATAGTGGAATCTACCCCACAGGCTTGTTGTAAGGATCAAATGAGATATATTTTGTAAAGCACTTAGCATGGTTCCTGGCACATAGTAGGTCTCTGTAAATACTCATTCTCTTCCCTTCTCCCTTAAAGCCCTATAGAAATGCAAGTTGTTACTAATGATGACTCAGTTACAATATTAAAACTTCACTCTCTCCATCCGCAGGACTGCATGTGCATATACCTTTGAGCTATCTCTTGCTTACCCACTTTTTCACACTTCCTAGAAAGCCAGAGCAGGCATTAATAACATGTGGGCACACACATAAACAAACCTGCCTTGTTCTAGGCTACTCCCCTGCCAGCTTTCCCAGTCAAAGTCCCTCCTCTTCTATAGACCCTGGTACCCAAGGCTGTACCCACATAAACCCCCTAAAATCAGCCTTAATAGGAAAAAGAGTCCCAAGTTCCTTAAGCCTGGCCCCGTGGGGGTGAAGTCCTGGATTCTAAGGAATGTTTCCTGAGAATGAACAAGAGCTAACTCTCCTCAGGAGGCTGATTAAATGCCCACCTTTGGACACCTTTTATCCCTTGGAGGAGATTCAACAAAAATTACTTGTTTTTTGCTGATGGACTTAACAAGCAGCTATGGTTTTGACTTTCATTCCCAGTTTGGTTATTGGAATCTTTAGCCAGTATAAATTGGTGTTCTTATTAATAATGATTAGAAAAGAGGCAAGAAAATACAGTAGAGAAGGACGAGCTTCAGAGCCAGGAAGACCCAATCTAAGTTTTGCCTTGGACACCCACTAGTGTTCAACTCAAGACAAATCACTCAGTCTCTCTGGTCCCCAGACAACTCTCTCCAAGATTATATAAATTGCAGACCAGGTGCTAGCTAATAGAAGGAGTTTCCTCTTAAGGTACTCTCTACATCAATGAAATTACTGCTTCTTATCAATAATAATAAAAATAATATGAGAATGAGATAAAGGTGACATAGGTTATATATCATGAGCTGGGATAGTCAGGGAGACCCGAGTTCAAACCCGTTTGATCTTTGGCAAGTCAACTAACTTCTGCCTGCCTCAGTTTCCTCATATGTAAATGGTAGCAAATAATAGCAACTACTAGAGGCAGGAGCACCTGGGTTAAAATCTGACCTGAGGTGATTTATTTATTTATTTGTTTGTTTTTCTTGTTTTTTTCCTCCTAAGGTGATTTCTAGCTGTGTGAGCAAGTCACTTAACACCATTTGTCTAGCCCTTGTCCTTCTGTTTTAAAGTTGTTACTAAAACAAAAAGTAAGGAATAAAAAAAAATTTTTTTTAAATAATAGCATCTCCAGAGATAGAACTATTGGAATCGTCTTTCACATCAGTGTATTTATGGTTTTATTTTGGGGTTTTGATTATGTATGACTTTGCTCTTACAACAGTGACCAGTACAGAAGTGTGTTTTGCATGACAATAAAATAAAATTTAAAAATAATAATAATAATAGCACCTACCTCAGAGGGTTGTTGTAAGGATAAAATGAGATGTTTATAAAACGTTTTTTAAAATGGTAAAGCATTGAATAAATGTTATCCATTTATTTTCAAACATCTGTCAATAAGTCAATAATTTATTAATTAAGTGCTTACTATGTTCCAGGCATTATGCTAAATGCTGGGAACCCAAGTAAAGACAAAAGATAGTATCTGCTATTGAGTAGCTCCCAATCTAATGGAATACAAGAACAGAGCCTTTAGGTATCTTTTTTAGAACATCAAAGCTTCACTTTCTCCATCCCCAGCATAGTACATGCAATAGTAATAGAAAGCTTTAAAAATATAGAGACCAAACAGAAGAAAATTAAAACCACATAGGAGCATGCTGAGGGGAATATTGGAAAAGTGGTCGGTCTTTCCTGAAGTCCCACTCTGCTTGGCAAGCAAATCAAAGGTTTGCTGACAAAGGTGCTTTCTGGGTTCTGTTAGCCTCTTTGTCATGGCATTAGAGAAATAACAGTTAAGCTTCTCTATAAAATTATAGTAATCTATGTCAGTATCATTTCTGATATCCATTTCTCTTTTTTTATTGCTAATTACTTATTTAAATAGTTTGGAATTAAGAGGTTTAAAATGATCCCCCTATTATATCTACCACTAATAATAATAATAATAATGATAATGATAATAATAATAATAATAAATGTGTATAAAACACCTTAAAGTTGCATATGCATTATCTCATCCTCATAACACTGTGAGATAGGGAGTACAATTATTCTTATCCCTGTTTTCCTCAAGTCCCAGAAGTGACTTGTCTAAAGTCACCCAGCAAATGAATAGCAGATTCCAAGTAAAAGTTCAGGTCTTCAGATGTAGGAGTGATTTCTTTTATCCTGCTATGCTACATTGCCTCCCAGTAATGGCTAGCTCAGAATGAAAATTAAAAGTGATAACCTAGGAAGGGATGCTTTGGGAACTTGTCCAGGGGTCAGGGACAAGTCAGAGTGAGTAATGGCCAGCTGTAAATCTTTGGCCCAGTGATGATCTTTCTACCTCACAGACAGGGAGGTCATGAGAATCCAAAGTAATGACAGAAGTGAAAACAGAGCTATTCAGCTGTGAAGACTCTTCTCAAAGGAGACTTTCCTATGTGACTTCCTCTTATACACTTTCCATTCCTGCTAAAAAAAGGTTTCTTGATGTTTTCTGTTCACGCATTCATTTCCCATCTCTACAACTTTGCACAATTTGTCCCCCATGCCTGGAATGCTTTCCAACATCCCTTCTATCTCTCAGAACCTCTGACTTCCTTCACTATACAACTCAAGTGCCACCTCCTATAAGAGGTTTTTTCCTGATTCTCCCACTGACTGAAACTGGTGAGCAGGAGCATCCTTTACTAGCCAAGACCAGCTCATAGATTCATAAAGAATACTGGAAGGGGGAGGAGTAATTAGGGCAACAGTGCTGTTTCACCATGAAAATCCTCTCTGACCAAAAGTAAAATATCACCACAAAACAAATACAGGAGTGAAAGAATCAACAAGGAGACAGAGTGAAACAACCTTAAAAAAAAAAAGAAAAACCCAAAAGGTAGGCAGAGATCATCTGGGGAATTGGGTGAGAGGGGAGTGGAGATAGAAGAGGCATAGCAGCAAAGCTAAGTCAGACCCTGAGATCCTACTGGGGCAAATAGTGGTCCAAACCAACTCACACCCTTTGAAATTTCAAACCTGTGGAGAAGTCTAGAGTCCTAACCCAGAGTAATCTGGGCTGAAGGGGGCCAATCCTTGTGAGCCCAGAGTGAAGCCAGGAATCCCAGTTTCAGCTTGAAATGAGGACATAATTCATGGTATGGGGTAAGGACACAGTTCTCAGGGGAAGCCTCCCCGGGGTCTTTTTGCCCAAAACTAAGGTTGGAGCTCCAAGACAGGGCAATCAAGGGTGTGTCTGATTGAATCAAGAACACTTTGAGACCAAAAACTTGAGTCTAAGCCTAGGGCTAGAATTTGATCAGCCCCTGACCTGATCAAATTCAGACTGAGTTCAAAAGCTTACATCCAAGCCTGAGGAAAGTCTTTAAGCTATTAGCATTTCAAGGGTCAACTGAATCAGCATGGGGAGGGGGCTCTCAGAACCCTCAGCCCTCAGATCATCAGATAAACTAGGAAAAAAAACCCAGAAAATAAGATGAAAATAGCATCAAGGAAGGATGGAAGTTTAAGAGGGTACCCCAAATTCCCAGAAAACAGAGCCTACCTATAATTAGATAGAAAAAGTGAGCAAACAACAAAAAAGCAACTAACACTAAAGGATTTTTATGGAGACAAAGAGCAAGGTGCAGACACAAAAAGGGACAGTGAAAGTAAAGGAAACACATGCAAAGACCAAAAGAAAAATATGGATTGGACACTGAATCTGGAAGAGCTCAAAAAGACTTCAAAAACCAATTAAAAGAGGTAGAGGAAAAATGGGGAAGAGAAATGAAAGTGATGCAAGAAGAAAGTAGCATAATGCAAGAAGAAAGGAAAGGGATAAAAGGAGAAAAGAAAGTGATGCAAGAAGAAATGGGCCAACTGAAAAAGGAGAACCAAAAAATGACAGAGTACAACCAGGCCTTAAAAATCAGAATTGATCATCTAAAATAGGGATTGGCAACGTATGGCTCTTGAGTCATATCTGGCTCCACCTCCCAACCAGCCAGTCCAGGCAGAGCCCCAGGATGTGCCTCAGGGAGCCCTTCAGCCCCCGCCCCATATTCCAGCACCTTCTGCCTCCATCCTCCTCCTTCCGCAGGCATTTTTATGGCTCTCACGGCCAAAAAGGTTGCCAACCATTGATCTAGAAACTAATGATTGCATGAGAAATCAAGGAACACTAAAGCAAAATCAAAAGAATGAAAAAAAAAACAGAGAGAAACATAAAATATTTTATTGAAAAAAACAACTGACCTAGAAAATAGATTTAGGAGAGATAATCTGAGAATTATTGGAATTCCTAAAAGCCATGATGAAGAAAAAATCTTGGATGTCATATTATAAGAAATTATCAAAGATAACTGCCCAGAGATCCTTGAACATGAAAATAAAATTGAAATTGAAAAAAATTCACAGATCACCTCCAGAAAGAAATCCTCAAATGACAACTTCCAGGAATATAATAGCTAAATATAAGAGCCACCAAGCCAAGGAAAAAATACTTCAAGCAGCCAAAAAGAAACCATTCAAATATCATGGAGCTACAATCAGGATCACTCAGGACCTAGCAGTTTCTATGTTAAAGGATCATAAGGCATGGAATATGATATTCAGGGAAGTAAAAGATTTGGGTTTACAACTCAGAGTCATCTATCCAGCAAAATTTAGTATATTCTTTCAGGTGAAAAAAATGGTCATTCAATAAGATAGAAGATTTCCAAGCATTCCTGAGGAATGAGCAAGACCTAAACAAAAAAAAATGTGAAGGCCAAATATGAGGCACAAAAGATGCCCAGAAAGGTAAATAAGAAAGAGAAAATTTAAGGGTTACATTAAGATAAAAATGTTTATATGTTTAAATGGAAAGAAGATTTCTGTAATTCTCAAAAATTACTCTCAGTAGTAGAGAAGATAGAAGGAATTTACTCAAAGGAGGGTAGAAAAGTAAACTAATTATGATAATATGCTGTATGTGATGATATATGATGGCATGATGTATATATGTATGACATGATGTGTATGCATATGAATGACATGTAAAAAATCAATCAAGGGCTGAAAAAGAGGGTTTCACTGAGAGAAAAGGCAAGGGAGAGACAGAATGGGGTAAATTATATAACATAAAGAGGCAAGAAAAATCAATACAGAGAGGGGAGGATAAGGATGGTGACAGGCAATGCTTTAACTTTACTCTCATTTTAGCTGGCTCAGAGAGGGGAAAACAAATATACTCAGTACAGTATAGAATTCTATCTTAACCTACAGAGAAGTAGAAGGGGAACAAGACAAGGGAAACAGGAGGTAATCAAAGGGAGGGGGAACTGGGAGGATGACAAAAAGCAAAATACTGGTGAGGAGGAACAGAGTAAAAGGGAATAGAGCAGGATCTAAATGGGATAATACTATGGAAGGCAATTCATAGTAATCATAATGCTTAATATGAATGGGATAAACTCCCTCATTAAATGGAAGCAGATAGAAGATTGGATTAAAAACCAGAATCCTACTATAAATAGGTTTTGAACAATAATACATGTATAACCCAGTGGAACTGCTTGTCAGCTTCAGGAGGGAGAAGGAAAGAGCAGGGTGGGGGGAGGGAGGTGGGAATCATGAATCATGGAACCATGGGAAAATATTCTAAATTTTAAAAAAATTTTTAAAAAAGAGCACTGGAAGGGACCCTAGAGATCATCTAATCCAGCCCTTTTGGAAGCTAAATCACAGAAAAGACTTATCTGAAGTCACACAGCAGTAAGTTGTAGAGCAGGATTTGAACCCAAGTCCCCTGACTCCAAATCCAACCTTCTTGGCATTATGCCATGCTATCTTGGCCAATTATTTCTCCCTTTATAGAAGACTGAATTCCCTAGAATTGACCATGACTTACCTTAGGGCAAAAGCCTAGCTTGATAAAGAATCTTAAGTGACTTGTCAGTCAGTGGCATAATTAGGACTACAACTACATCTTTTGTTTTTTTTCATTCCCCATTTCTCCAGTATTATACCCTGAGTGAAGAGGAAAGAATAGAGCCCTGCTGAGGGCAAAAGAGATCAAAGTTAAGAAAAAGAAAGGAAATGTGGAAAAGTAAAGGAAGAGTCAGGCACTTTGTCTATAATCCTCTGGAGAAGGCCAAGGTAAAATGAAGATCAACTTGACTCACCATGCTAATTCTTATTATCTGAATGTAATAGGGGTGGTCCTATTGGAGTATGGTTCTGTCAGTGATGGGGTGAGGGCTTCAGAATCTAAATAAAGGGCATGAACATCCAGGGGCTTCCAGTAAGTCCTCATCCACCATTTCCCCTAAAATGAATTATATATGGAAGTAAATAGCTGTCCCATGTCTGATCAACCTTGTATATAGAGTGCCTTTCTAGAAGCCCTCATAATCCCTTTAGGGAAGATTCTATGCATAAAACCTACCTAAGCTTCAAACTATTTTGCCCAAGGTGGAGAGTCAAGAAGAACCAAGAAAAATGAAAAGGAAAAAAAAACCCGATTCCTCTTTTTAGAGGCTACGTTTTCCTAGGCCTGAACCTAGTCTAGGTAAGGGCAAAGCTGGAACCCCTTAGAAGAGGGAAGCTGCAGTTCTCTGGACCTAGTATTCTTTTTATTCTTTTTTCCTAATTAATTAAATTACATGTAGAAACCATTTTTGACAAATGTTTTCTGACATTTAAGGATTCAGATTTTCTCCATCTCTCCCTTCCTCCCCATCTCTTCAAGATGATAAATAGTCTGATAAAGGTTATACCAGTGCTTTCATGTAATACATGTTTCCATATTGCTCATGCCATGACAGAAGACACTTATCACCCATACAATTAAAAAAAAAACAACTCATGAAGGAAATAAAGTGGAAGATGGGATGCTATGATCTGCAATCAGACTCCAACAGTTCCTTCTTTGGCTGTGGATAGCATTTTTCATCCTGGGTCTTTTGTGAGTATCTTGGGAACTTCCTTGGCTGATAATAGTTTAGTCCTTTACAGCTGGTCATCATATTATATTTCTGTTACTGTATATATCATTCTCTTGGTTCTGCTTATTTAACTTTGCATCAGTTCATATAAGACTTTCCAAGTTTTTCTGAACTCATCTTGTTTGTAATTTAGAATGGCATAATAGTTTTCCATTACAACCATATACCACAACTTGTTCATCCATTCTCCAAGTGAAGGACAACCCCTCAGTTTCTAATTCTTTGCCATGACAAAAAGAACTATTAAAAATGTTTTTATATAGGTAGATCTTTTTCCATTATCTTCAATCTCTTTGGGATACAGACCCAGTAGTGGTATTACTGGGTCAACGGGCACACATAGTTTTGGCCTTTTGGACATGGTTCCATATTGACATGGATCAATTCATAGTTCCATTAACAGTGTATTAGTGTCCCAATTTTTCCACATGCTCTCCAATACTTATCATTTCCCTTTTTTGTCATGTTAGCCAATCTGATAGATGTGAAGTGGCATCTCAGAATTATTTTAATTTGCATTTCTCTAATCAGTAGTGACTTGGAGCACTTTTTCATATAAGTAGTTTTAATTTCTTCCTCTAAGAACTGCCTGTTCCTATCCTTTGACCATTTTTCAATTGGGGAGACCCAGTGGGTTTTAACAATTTACTTTATCCCAGCAGAGTTATGGCTGTCCAAGGTAAAACTATGTCCTATTTCAACTTTTGTAGTTCTGAATATATTTCAGTCCATGATTGTTATGTGGGATCTTTGATGTGTGATAGAGTCATAGACTCTCAGAATTGGAAAGGCTTTTTGCAGGTCACCTAGTCCTAGCCATACCAACACCCAAAACAGTAATTGGCCCTACCAGGCTGATTATCTTGTTCCATTGAGACTGAATTTGCCTGCTAAGATATTCTTCAAAAATTCTGTCTTCTTCTTCTTGGTAGAGCTATCATTTTCAGCCCATACTGTACTAGCCACCTCATTCAGCTTCAGGAAATTATTAGGGCCTTGCTTTGTAAAAAATGATTGGGGAGAATGATTCAATAAATATATAGAAATCTAAGACTGTGTTCTAATAGAAAAGAGGGAGCATGGTAAAGCCAGAGGACCTGGGTGCAAATCTAGTCTCAAAGACTGGGTGATTATTACCTATATGACCTGGAGCAAGTTGCCACGACTCTCTGGGCTTCAATTTTCTCACCTATAAAGTGAGGTGGTTGGACCTAATGAGCTCAGAGATCCTCTTGGCTCTAAATTTAAACTTCATTGAATACAGAGCTGTGGTTCATTGTAACACACTGATTTCTCTTTCTCCTCCTTAGCCGTATTCCTGGCTGGGTTGGTGGGGACATTATCTGGAAAGAATGATAACAATAGCATCTAATGGCACTAGACCCAGGGCAAAACATGGCTACTAATCATGCCTCTGAGGAACTTTTGGATGAAATAAAAATGTCCAGGGTCATAAATTTGCATATCTGGAGGATGCTGTGGAAAGGTAGCTCAACCTATGGGAAGGATTGTGACTAATATTTTCTATTGTGACTAGTATTTTCAACAAATTCAATTCAGCTATCATGGACCACTAATAACATAAAGATAGCACCTGAAGTGAGCTTTGAAAGAAGTCAAAAATTCAGGGAGCTAGGATGAGAAAAAGAACATAGGCTAGGCATGACAGATGGCTTATACAAATGCATGGAAGGAGGAGATGTAACATCAAGTTCAGAGATTACTAGAAAGCTAATTTGGATAGAATTTATAGTGTGTGAAGAGTAGTGATATGAGAAAAGGTTGGAATCTTAGGGGAGGAGTCATATTGTGGAGACCCTCAAATGCCAGGCCCAAGGTATTTGTGGCTTTATCCTAGAGTTTCCTCTAGGAAGTCATTGAAATTGTGGAACACAAGAGTAACCTAGTCACATTTGCCCCTTAGGAAGATTGTATATATTTAAAATTCCAAGATATTTTATTTTCACAATTATATGTAATAATTTTTAACATGTATTTTCCAAAATTATAGATCCAAATTGACTCCCTCCCTCCTCTCCCCTCTTGAAGATGGTAAACAATTTGAGCATGTATTATCATGCAAAACATACTTCCATATTGGTCATTGTTATAAGAGAATACTCATATAAAATAAAAATCTCCAAATAAAACTATAAATAAATTAAAAAGATAGTTTGCTTTGATTTTCATCCCACTCCAGCATTTCTTTCTCTGGAGGTGGATAGCATTTTTTGTCATAAATCCTTCAGAATTGTCCTAGATCATTGTAATGCTGAGGATAGCTAAGTCTTCCACAGTTGATCATCACCCATTATTGCAATTACTGGGTATAATGTTCTCCCAATTCTGCTTATTTAACTCTGCATCAGTTTATGTAGATCTTTCCAGATTTTTCTGAAATCATCTTGCTTATCATTTCTTATAGCACAATAGTATTCCATCACCAACATATACCACAATTTGTTCAGCCATTCCCCAATTAAGAGACATCCCCTAAATTTCCAATTCTTTGTCACTACAAAAAGAGCTGCTATAAATATTTTTACATGGGATCAAAGGGCATGCACAGTTTTATAGCCCTTTGGGCATAGTTTTAGGAAGATTATATTCACAGCAATTTAGAGTGTGGATTGGAGAGGGGAGAGACTGGAAGCAGGATGTCCAATTAGGAAGTTACTGCCAATAGTCCAGGCAAGAGATGATAAGGGCTTGGACTTGGGGCCCTGTGCTAGGAGTGGAGAGAAGGGAAGAGATGTAAGAGTTGTAGAGCTACAATTGATAAGACTTGATAATTGATTATTTGTGGGGGATTAAGATGAGAGAAGAGCCAGGAATGACCACAACTTGAGTGACTGAAAGGATGGCAATGTCCTCTACCAAAATTGAGAAGTTTGAATGAAGGGCAGGATTAGATTTGGTGGGAAAATAGCACATTCTATTTTGGCCATGTTGAGTTGGGATATCAGGGCAAATGTATTCAGCAGGGCTGGAGTTCAGGCTAGATAAATAGATTTAGGAATCATCTGGGCAGAGATGATCATTGAGCCTAATGGATCAGATAATCTAGAGAGAGGAAAGCCTACCACAAATTCTTGGGAAACATCCTTGCTGGTGATGATCTAGCAAAAGAGACTAAGGAGTGGTCATAAGGTAGGAGGAAAACCATGGAAATGTCAGGGATGCCAAGGGAGAAAAGAATGTCTAGGAAAGTAGAACTGGCCAAATGGAAAGGAGGTACAAAATCTCACTCAAAAAAAATCATGTCTTAAAAATTAGAATTGGGCAAGTCATGAGACATCAAGAAACAATCAAAGAAGGTCAAAAGAATGAAAAATAGAAGAAAATGTGAAATATCTCATTGGAAAAACAAATAACCTGGAAAATAAATCCAAGACAGATAATCTAAGAATTATTGGATAACCTGAAAGCCATGATCAACAAAATAATTTAGGCATCATCTTTCAAGAAATTATCAAGGAAAACTGCCCTGATCTTCTAGAACCTGAGGGTAAAATAGAAATAGCAAGAATCTACCAACCTCCTCCTGAAAGAGATCCCAAAAGAATAATTTCCAAGTGTGTTATAGCCAAATTGCAGAACTCCCAGTTCAAGGAGAAAATATTGCAAACAGCCAAAAAGAAATAATCTAGATATTGTGGAACCACAGTCAGGATAACATAAAATTTAGCAGCTTCTACATTAAAAGGTTCAAGGGCTAGAGATAGGATATTTCAGAGGGCAAAGGAGCTAGGACTTCACCCAAGAATCACTTACCCAGCAAAACTGAGCATAATCTTTCAGGGGAAAAAATGGGTATTCAATTAAATAGAAGACTTTCAAATATTCCTGATGAAAAGATCAGAGCTGAATGGAAAATATGACTTTTGAATATAAAACTCAAGAGAAGCATTAAAAAGAAAACAAGAAAGAGAAATCAAAAGATATTCAATAAGGTTAAACTGTTTATATACCTACATGGGAAGATGATACTTGTAATTCCAAAGAACTTTGTCATTATTAGAGCAATCAGAAGAAATATACATACACAGAGGGCAAGGGTGTGAATTGAATAAGATGGGATGGTTTAAAAAAATAAAATTAAGGCATGAGAAAGAAGAATGCATTGGGAGAAGGGGGAAGGGGTGTAGAATCCCAAAGTTATGACACAGAAACTAAGCAACCACAACCAAACACAAGCTAGGGACTCCACGATCAGAAGGGCTCTGAGAAACCCACAGTCACTAATAATAGGGTGTTTGTTAGGACACAATGTAACTAGACTCCCAAATGATTTATGTACACTCTGCATTTAGCATAAAAATCCATGCTTCCCTCCCAACGAGGTCCAGGTTAGTTCTAGTGTCCTGGACCCTAACTCTGAGTTAGCATTAAAGTTCCTATTGCTTATTACATTATGGGCATGGACTTGTCCTTGCTAGAGGGATCTGAATTGGGCATAACAGGGGAAAATAGAGTGAGGTAAATTACTGTACAAAAGAGGAATGAAAGAGTTTTTACAGTAGAGGGGAATGGGTAGGGAAGCAAGTGAACCTTACTCTCATTGGAATGGGCTCAGTGAGAGAGGAGCAAAAAAAAAAAAAAAACGATCAATTGGGTATAGAAAATAGGAAAGTAGGAGGGGATAGGGATAAGAGAAGGGGAGTGGCTGATAGAAAAGAATGGACATTGGGGGAAATAGAAGCCAGAAACTAAGTGGGAAATAGAATAGAAAGTAATCATAATGGTGCAAAAAAATTTTTACAAGTCCCTCTAATAAAGGTCTCATTTCTTAAATATCTAGAGAAATGAGTGGAATGTATAAGAATGCAAGTCATGCCCCAATTGACAAAAGGTTAAAGGATATGAACCAGCAATTCTCAGACAAAGTAATTAAAGCTCTCTATAGTCATGAAAAAAATGCTCTAAATCATTATTAGAGAAATGCAAATTAAAACAACTCTAAGGTACCACCCCACACCCATCAGATTGGCTATTATGGCAGAAAAGGAAAAGGAAAGGACAAAACTTGGATAAGATGTGGGGAAATTGAGGCAATGATGCACCACTGGGGTAGTTCAACCACTCTGAAGGGCAATTTGAACCTATAGTCAACGAGCTATAAAACAGTATATACCATTTGAACCAGCAATACCATTACTAAGTCTGTATCCCAAAGTGATTTTTAAAAAAAGGCGGTGGGGAAGGACCTCAATGTACAAAAATAATTTAAAGTAGCTCTTTTTGTTGGGGGAAAAGAATTAGAAAGTGAGGGGATACTCATCAATTGGGGAATGACTAAGTTAAGTTATAGTATATGTTGTAATGGAATATTATTGTGTTGAAAGAAATGAGCAGGAGAAACTCAGAAAAACTTTGAAAAACTTACATTAACTGAAGCAAAGTGAAACGAGCAGAACTAGAAGAACATTATACACAGTGACAGAAATACTATACAATGATCAGCTGTGAATAACTTAGCTATTCTCAGAAATACAATGATCTAAAACTATCCCAAAGGACTCATGATAAAAAAAAAGCTGTCTATTTCTAAAGAAGGAATGATGGAATCTGAATCCAGATCAAAGCAAATTTTTTCACTTTCTTTCTTAATTCTTTTTCGTTTGAGTTTCCTTCCACTAAAGGATTAAAATGGAAAAATGTTTTCTATGATTGCACATGTAGCCCCAAATGAGACTGCTTACTATCTCAGGGAGTTGGGGGAAGGAAGAGAATTCAAGACTCAAAGTTCCTTTTAAACTGTTGGAAATTGTTTTAACATGTAATGGGGAGGGGGAAATAAAGACTTCTCAATTTCCTCATCTGTAAAATGGGGGTAATGATTGAAATAACAAAGACTGTATGGTACAATGAAAAAGCTGATTGGATCTAGAGCCCTGGGTTTGATTGGGCCACTTCTTCATTGCATGACCTCAGTGCAAATAATATACTTGACACTGTTTAGGGCTCAGTTTTCTTATCTGTAAAATGAGTGGGTTGGTCCCTTCTAGTTCTAAATCTATGATCCTGTGACTTCTGAGAGCACACGAGTCAAAAGACATAAATGATATCATTTTGGTCCTCATCCAGGACGAAGAACAACCAACCAAGATGGCTTTCCAGCTCTTGGTGTGGAATGTTATTCTTTCTGTCCCAAGCAACTCTTCCTCATCCATCCTTTAAGAAAGCCTGGGGTTGAAAATACTGTGGGGTAAGAGCGACACCTTGTGGCCTACTATAAATGCACATTTCTCTCTCTTTTTTTTTTTCCACTTTCACTTGGGGAGGGGAAGGAAAACTAATGCTCCTTGACCCACCTAAGGAGAACCATAAACTCAGACATGAAAGGGCCATGTATGAAGGGGAATCCATTTGACAACATATAGCCTTCAGACCTCTACTTGCAGTCCTCCTGAGATCAATCAACAAATATTTATTATGTACCTACTATGTGCTAGGAATGAAGAGGACACCTATTGCCCTATTATGTAGTTATTTCACTTTTGGAAATGTCTATTAGAAGTTTTACTTAGAGCTTCAGTCTTTCTCCTAGAAACATCCAACTACCGCTCATGGTAAGTCTCAACTCCCTTCCATAGAACAGTGCATCCCATCCCCCTAAGCCTCTATCCTCTAATTCAGTGGTTCCCAAACTTTTTTGGCTTTCTGCCCCCTTTTCAGAAAAAATATTACTTAGCTCCCTGGAAATAAATTTTTTTTATTTTAATAGCAATTAATAGGAAAGATAAATGCACCTGTAGCCATCACCGCTTCCCTGGATCACTGTAGCGCCCACCAGGGGGTGGTGGCGCTCACTTTGGGAATCACTGCTCTAACTGCTCGCCTCACCATATAGGTGACTATGCTCTGGGAACCCTCTGAATTGTACTTTCCAAAATGTGGTAATAATTCAGATGTGGGCTGACCAGGACAGAAGACAATGAATGGGGCTTTCTTTCCCTGGGGCACAAACCAGGAGCATCTCTGTCTGCCCTGGCTCACCTGTATCATTCTTCACCTCATGAAACTTGAGTTACTGATTTATTGTAAAGAAAACAGGTTGGGAAAAAGTTGGGAAATTGGAAAGTGGGTATAAGCTGGAATCAGAGAACCTGGTTCCAATCCCAGCTCTGACATTTACTACCTGTAGGACCTTGGATAAATTATTTTACCTCTATAGGCTTCAGTCAATGAAGGGGTTGGACTGGATAGCCTTCCTTCTTTAAATCTATGATCCAGTGAAAGTGCTTCTAAACTGCCAAGCAACAATGTAAACACAAGCAATTGTTGCTGAAAGGGATTACAGCCTAATTGGAGAGATGACAAATGTTATCTCAAGTTAAACTATTTTTATGTGTAACTTATGAGTTTGTGGTACAAACTTATACACAAATGAAAGAACTAGAGAATAATTTGAAGGTAATATACAATACAATAACATTCATTAAACAGTTACTGTATACAAAACACTAATATAGTAAGTTATAATGTTTGATACTTTAAATATAGATATTATAAGCAAGCATGAGTAAATGACTTGCTTGTGGATGTTGAATTTGAATAAATACTGAAAGTATTTGCAATAAGGGAAAGATTGTTGGTTACTGAGATTGATATATAGGGGAAGAGGAACCTGAGGTAAACCTTGAGAAAATGTAGACTTTGGATACATGGAGGGGATAGAACAACCACTTTTGGAGTGGAGAAGCCCACCTTGGAATTCCTGGTTTCCCTCAAGACTTAGATCAAGTACCATTTCTTTTTATTCTAAATTTAATAAACACCAAAGAAAAAACTATATTAAAATTAAAATGATTAAAACATAAAACTTTACCTGGTTTTTCTTTTTTAGCATATAAGTTCAACCTGTAGATTTGAAAACTGAAGTGCATACTCTGTTCTTGCCTTCCTTCTGATACATACATCTAAAAAAAAATCCCTTAATGACCTTAATCTTTTTTCTTTTTCCTTTCCTTTTCCTCCTTCCTTCCTTCTATCCCTATCTTCTCTATTGGCCTCCTATTTCCTGATCCCGTTAGAAAAAGAAAAAACAAAAACAAAATCCTTGTGCAATAAATATGCAGAATCCAGCAAAACAAATGCCCACATTGGCCATATCCAAAAATGTTTGCCTTATTTCTCATCTTGAATCCATCACTTTCTTGTCAAGAGATTGGTAACATACTTTATCATTCATTCACTGGAATCATAGTTGATCAATGTATTTGTGAAGTCTTTTGAACTCTTTACTTATAGTATTGTTTTTACCAACCATTCTCTTGGTTTTGCACACTTCTACTTTACATCAGTTCATGCAGGTCTTTCCAGGTTTCTCTGAAACACTCCATTTCACCATTTGCTACAATGTGATAATATTTCATTACATTCATACTTTGTTTAGTTCTTTCCCAATAGATGGGCATTTCTTTAGTTTCCAGTTCTTGGCTAAAGTCCCACCTTCAACATGAAGCTTCTTCTGCTTCCCAAATTGCTGTGGTCCTCCCTCCCACCATTACCCTGTATTTATTTTGTATGTTTTTTATATAGTTACATATGTCCATATATATGTCTCCCTAGAGAGGGAAGGACTTATTCACGATAGTCTTAAAATCCCTATTGCCAGCTTAGATTACAGTATATATTTAATGAATGTTTGTTACTTAATTGTCTGATTGATTTTGAATGATGCAAGATTTCTGCCTGTAGCCAGCAAGTGTCAGAAGGAAGATTCAATAGTGTGATATTGCTTCTTTGGATACCTGCCCCTAACCTGCACTAAAATGCATGGTCCTTGAGAATAGGGACCCCATTACACTGGTCCCCGCACTTGTCTCAGCCCCTCGTCTTGTTTTGTGTATAATAAATCATGGCCAGGGTTGGCCATTGTGAGTGACAGATTAACCAGCTTTTCAGGACCTGCTGACTCACAGAACATAAAGATGACTGAGAAGAAGTAACTCATGCATCATGTATAGTTTGATGGGCAATGAATACTGCCAGATAGCATAGTAAATGTTTACAGGAGTATCCCCAATAATCAACCCTGCTTGAGAGAGCAGAGGCTTAGCCCTAACATGGCAGCTCCCGGGCAGTGCTGTACCTACACATCTCTGGTTCTTGGGCAGGACTGGAGTCCTTGGGGTCCTTGCTTCTCTCCTACCAGACCCATAACTAGCAAAAAAAAAAAAAAGCATAGAACCTTGCCTCAGGGCATGGACCAGGTACCAATCGTAGAGGGGTGGTTAGGAAACACTTTCTTCCCCTGGTGACCACCAACCCCAGGGGCCTCTCTTGCTCTTCTGCAGTGTTCCTTCTCACAGCTATACCCTCTGCGCCATGTGGTGTATGTAGGGGGAGGGAGTCTCCCCAACTAGATTGATCCCAAGTACAGTTTTAAACCAAGTGCTCCCACCTGAAGGTAGACTCTTTTTTCAATGTTTTCTTTTGAGAGTCGATAAGAAATCCTGGTATGTAATTCAGTCCCTCCCAAGTTCTAAGATTAGCTCCTTCCCTTTACTTAAATTATTGCCATGGCCACCCTGGAACCCTTGCCAAGGCCTTGGACAGGAGTATGAGATGTCTGTTCCTTTGGAATGTCTTCCACTGAGAGGAAGGTCCCACCTTCACAAGCTCTAGGAGAGATAAGGTATCAAGTGAATTTCATGGAAGTTACATGGAGTAATTCATTACACAGGACACACGAGTTCTCTGTTGCTATTGAAATGGTCCTTGAAAGTAGGGGATCCCGTTGTACTGGTCGCTGCATTTCCCGCAGCCTCTAATCTTGTTGGAGAAGCCCTTGGAGAAGGGCTGGAGAAGGTCCAAACAGTCACTCAGCCTCAGCTTCCAGGGTAACTACAGAATCACTCCCAGAAATTTCCCCTTGCACTGAGCTTTGACCAAGCCGTGACAGAGATCACAGAATCATCTTAAGGGAAGGAAAGGAAATCCATTGTTTGGTATGGCTCCCAATCCTTTGGGTAGAAATACAAAGCAGTCTTTATTGGTTAAGTTCTGTGACTAAAGGCATACCATTTAGAACCCAAATGATAATCCAGCTTTGTAAGAATAGAATGAAATTTTACTAGATTAAAAGAATCTAGAATATTTTCCCCTAAAAGTTTCACAGCACTGAAACAAAAGGAGAAAAAAAATCTTTCCCTCAAGAAGCCTACAAGAAGAAAATTAGAGCAAGAAAAGGAAAAAGCTAACTGATCCTTTCTCACTTATCACTGTTACTTTACAACGATGGGCTAGACAAGAATGAGGAATAATAAGTATGGTTTAAACTATAAGAATCACAGGCTCCTGGTCAGGGATGGAGTACACCAAGGTCTGATAAAGTCTGGTAAGTTTATACCTGAAGTCTTGCACACAGAATCAAACAGACTATTTTTCCCCCTAATTCCTATCTTCTGCCATAGAATCAAACTTTGTATTGGTTCCAAGGCAGAAGAGCTGTAAGGGCTAGGCAATGGGGGTTAAATGAATTGTACAGGGTCACATAGCTAGGAAGAGTCTGAGGCCAGATTTGAACCTCTAGGACCTCCTGTCGCTAGGCCTGGCTCTTCCACTGAATCACCTAGCTGCCCACCAAAAATACTTTAGGCTGGAAAGAACCAGAGAGGAAGAAAACTATCTTTCTATGAAGCATATACCAGAGAGAAAGTAGCCAGCCAAAAACTGGTGAAAAGTATTGCTCAGAGGGCACTATTATTTCCATTTTACAGAAGAGATTGTTACTTTTCTGGGGTCACAGTCAGTAATTGTCTGAGGTAGGATCCAAATTCAGGCCTTCCCTGACGAAGTGCTCTAACCAATACACTGTGGCTTTTTTTTGTTTTTTGAGCATCTAAACAGAAAAGCACAAGGCATGGGTTAAGGAGCAAGATGAGTCTGAGACCTGAACACAAATACGGAAATGTAACCTCATCACAGGGTTGTGCTGGAGCCTAGAACTGACTGTTAAGTTTTCAGTGTGAGCATTTACAACTCAGAAGTCAGCAAATGTTGCATATCAGAGCTTGATTTATTGCTTTGTTGATTATCTAGATTTAAGATTGAGAAAATGTTAATAATAAAGATTAAACTTAAAAGTGTGTCAGAAGTAAATTTTTTTTTCAGATATAGTTACTTAAACATTTGTCAGTCCACCCCTGACTCATGGATATCACTGAGAATTGGTGGGATGAAATTCATGACTAGAATATGGTTCC
This sequence comes from Gracilinanus agilis, assembly GCF_016433145.1. Taxonomy (NCBI): domain Eukaryota; kingdom Metazoa; phylum Chordata; class Mammalia; order Didelphimorphia; family Didelphidae; genus Gracilinanus; species Gracilinanus agilis. The sequence goes on along the minus strand of NC_058134.1, from coordinate 214,614,255 downwards.
AGAAAGATGTTTTTAGTCAAAAGAAACATGATAGGCAAAGTAGGGGAGGTAATAGAGAAGCATCATATATGAAAAATATAACTATATCCCTAAGAGGAAAATCTAAGGGAATGAGAGGGGTGGGGGGAATAGGTAGAAGCAAGCAATGTTGTCAAACAGGTAAACTATGGACTACCCCTAGAGATTGAGGAAATAGATGAGTTGGGAAAACAATGAACTAGGCTAGCATGGTAGAGAGGATTTTAATTAACTAAGCATCCAGGGGAGTTCTCATTCTGTCAAAAGCATAGCAACTAAGAATTTTTTTTTTTTTTTTTTTTTTGCCTTAAGGATAATGTCATCCTTTGAAAAGATGAAAGAATGGGCAAGAAGACATTTTATTCTGGATCTGTTTCTCACCAACAGGAAGAAGCTTATTGTTGGGGAACCCATGATGAGAATCCTGGGCACCAATGACCACCACAAGTTAGCGTGTGTGATTAAGGAGAAGAAAGAGGGAAAGTTTGACATGTATCTGAGATTTGAGGAGATTCAAAGGTTTTAAGGAAAGGGCAGGTAATAATCCCATGGATTTCAATTCTATAGGAGATGTAGATCTCCTAGAAGAGATAGAAAGCACTCAATAATGAAGTTCTGAAGTCTCAATGAGTTATGGGGAAGAAAGAGACTGAAGTGGACATATAGGGACCTCACCAACCAACCAAGATTTTAAAAATACTTGTATGGAAGATGGAGGAAACAGTGGGGTGGCTCAGTGGATAGAGCACTGAGCTCGGATTCGGGAAGACCTGAGTTCAAATCCAGATTCAGACACTGTTGTGTGACCCTGGGCAAGCCACTTAATCCTGTTTGCCTCAGTTTCCTCACTAGGAAAAAGTGCTGGAGAAGGAAATGGCACTCTAGGATCCTTGCCAAAAAAACTCTAAATGGGGTCATGAAAAGTCGGATAATATTGAAATGACTAACTACCAACAAATGGAAGATGGAAGCCAACTAGGCTAAAGGGGAAGTGATACTGTGGTGTGGTAAAGGGCTGCAAAAATTGTATCAGGATTGTTGACATTGGGAAGAACCTGAAGCTAGAATGGAAAGATAAGGGTAACAAAGGGTTTGAGGGGTGGGGGTGGGGAGGGAGGGGTTGGTTTTAGCCATATTAGAGAAATGATTCCAAGAAGGGATAAGGACAAAGGAGATATTGGAGAGAGAAAAAAAGCAGGGAAGCTCAAATTTAATTTTGCTTCTGTTTTCTCTGCTAAAGAGAATGATAGGAAGTGCAAGTGAAAGATAACTGGATTTGGATTCAAAAGACCTAGGTTCAACCCTGCTCTGCCATTTGCTGCCTGGGTGACCTTGGCCAAGTCTTCCAGTCTCAGTTTCTTCATCTGTAAAATGGAAGTGTTGGACTAAAAGATAAAGCCCCTTCAGCTCAAAAATATGCTATTCTATGACCTTTGAGCTAGAAAAAAAGAAGGAAAAATTATTAACAGAGATAAGAAGGAGACTTGATGAGTTGAAGCTCCCAGGCTGAGGTGAATTATATACTTGGATTCTAAAAGCTCTAACAGGCATATTTGTTATGAATGAACTTTGAAAAGTAAGGGAGGGACAGCAGTTAGGTAGCACAGTAGATAGAATACCAGGCCAAGAGTCGGGAGATCCTGGGTTCAAATGTGGCCTTAGACACTTCCTAGCCATGTGATCCTGGGCAAGTCACTTAACCCCCATTGCCTAGCCCTTACTGCTCTTCTGCCTTGGAATCAATGTACAGTATTGATTCTAACAAGGAAGGTAAGGGTTTAAGGGGGGTAGAGGGGAAGAAAAGAAAAGAAAAGAAAAGAAAAGAAAAGAAAAGGAAAGAAAAGAAAAGAAAAGAAAAGAAAAAGAAAAGGAAGAGGAGAGGAGAGGAGAAGAGAGGAGAGAAGAGGATTTAAACCACACAAACTCTGTAAGTTGTTACCAAGCAGGCACTGTGGGCAAGATCCTCTACTGAGTCACAGAATACAGAGACAAAAATGAAAATGGTCCCTGCCTTTAAGGCAATTACACTTCCCTGGGGAGAGAGGGAACACAATAGAGAAGTAAATGTTTTAATTAATTATTAATTAAATATTATTAAAATACTACCTATATCTATGTATTTTATACATTGGCTATGTATTATATAAATATATACACACACCTACATATATATATATATATATCAAGAAAGACAGACAGACAAACAGCATATCATAGTGCACTAGAGAGTCAACCATAACCTCAGAGTCAGGAAGTTCTGAGTTCTAGTCCTGCCTCTGACACACACTGTGTGACTGGGCAAGTCATTTAACCTCTGTTGCCCTCATGATGTTTCCTCCCCTGCAAAGTGATGATCTCATCCCAGATGACCTCTAAGGTCTCTTCCAGATCTAAGCTGAGGCTCCTCTGACTCCAAGATGCAGAACTGAGGAGAGATACTTCATCTAGAGGACCACCGGTAGCCAGTTCTGGGAAGGTGGGAATGGTGAAATGGGGATGGAGGGGATTTCCTGCTCTGACAAAGGTTATACTGAAGAAGGTTCCTTCTAGTTTTGAGATTCCATGAGCCATGAAAACCTCCTGCCTGTCAGTCTTGAGTGTGGCAGCCAGATGCCAGCTGCTGTCTGGGGATGCTTGCCACCTGACTCTTATAACTGATGCTTGTAAAATGCTTGATCTTCCTTGGTTGAAAGGCCCTGAGCATCATTCACTGGTGACTGCTATCATTTTATTCTTGAGAGAGCACCCAAGGCATTCGATTACTCAAGAGCAGGGCGAGGATCCTGCTGAGGCTGCAGCTGGGTCAGAGCTTCTGGCTGGTGAAATGTTAATCGTTCCAAGTGTGAGACAGACTCATCCTCTGAAAGTGATTCCCTGGGACCAAGAAAGATTGCACAGGCTAGCCCCTCACTGTGGGCTCACTAGTGGGCACAGGGCAGCCTTTGCCCTTGGTTACAGGGAACATCTGCTCCTTTTAGCTGAGCCTGTCTATGGAGCTGTAGACCCTTGGCCACTGGCCAGTGGGACACACTCAATTAGCACCAGGGGCTGCCTAGACAGTTTTCCAGGGCCTAGTGATGCTTCATTAGCATTCTATAAATAATTCATCTGCCAAACTATCTGTTGTTATCTCTCTTTCTTCTCCATTCCTTTGGGGTTCTGACTGTGCTCTGACCCTCTCAAGTATAGGATATAGGTAGGAGAAGGACCTTGGGGATTTAAGAGACAGACAGAGAAACCAAGAGACAGAGGGAAGAGAGAAAAGACTGAGAATTATATTTTTAATTTATATTTTATTTTCCTAACTACAGGTAATAACATATCTTTTTCAAAATTGAGATATTACATTTTAAAGGTAGGAAAATCACTTAATTGGCCTATGTGGCTGGACTTTTGTTGAGATAAAGTGGCAGGAGTTTGGATTTGGAATCAGAATTTGAGGATGAAATCCTACCTGTGCCACATTTACTATCTGGGGACTGTCAGATCAATTTTCTCATCTGTAAAATGGAATGATAATAACTATACCCTCTGCCTCATTCACTTGTTCAAAGAGTATTTGTTACTTGCTATGTGCCTCACACTCTATTACTTTACAGTTTGATGTCAGGAAAGTGCTTTATAAAAAGTTATGTGCTCCGCAAATTTGAGCTCTTATTCCCCAACCTGGGCCCCATCTGTCAAATGGGAAGATTGGATCAGATAATCCCTGCAAGTCTCTTCGATTGCCTTTCTCCTCTCCCTCCCCTGCCTCTTTGTGCCATGAACAACCAAGGCATAATGAACATGAATAGCATTTCAGCACAATGAGATTCTTCCAGTCCTGGGTGGGCAGATTTCTCTTCAGCTCTCTGTGTGCTCTATTTAAGTGCCTTCACACCCTCTCTCTATATACCAAGGAAGGGATCAGGTATGTATGGGAAGATACCAGTAGGATCAAGTGTCCTTTAGGAACCCATTTCATTCTTCTCTTCTTTCAAGGGTATATGTCATAGAGGTCTATGTTCAGTCATTTGTTGTTGTTGGTTTTTTTCAGTTGTATATGGCTCTTCATGGCCCTTTTTGGGGTTTTCTTGGCAAAAATACTGAAGGGATTTCCCCACTTTCTTCTCTAGCTCATTTTACAGATGAGGAAACTGAGGCAAACAGGATAAAATGACTTGCTCAGGGTTCACCCAGCCATGAAATGTCTGAGACCAGATTTGAACTCATGAAGATGAGTCTTCCTGACTCCAGGCCAAACACTCTGTGCTGCCCTATAGAAGTGTACAGATTTCTTCAAATACATGAAGGATCATCATGTGGAAGAAAGATTAAATTTGCTGTGCTTGATACAAGGGGGTATTATTTGAAGGGAGCAGGAGATGGTGAAGAGAAGTTAGATGTTGGACTTATTTGGGAGTAGGGAGGTTCAAGGATTGAGTGAACTTTAAAGGAGAGGCTGCAGGTCAGAGGGAAGGTCTAAAGGTAAAAGGCCCAAGAAGGATGCCAACCCTGCTCCTGGCCCTCTCAGTCAGAGAATATGGAAAAGGATCCAGCAGCCAGCCTTGGAATGGAAAGGCAGCCATTCTTCAGGAGAAATCTAAGCTTTGGTGAACATGATAAGATGGAGTGAAGTAAAAGAGAACTCAGTCAGAGATTCAGTTTGGGATATAGAAGGAGGTTCAGAGGAAGCCCAGTTTACAGATAAAGAAATTGAGGCCCAAGGAGGGGAAGAGACTTGCCCAAAGTCATACAACTAGCAATCGGCAGAGCCAGGACTCCCGTTCAGGTGTTCTGACTCATACAGGGAGAGATTTTATTGATATAACACACTTCTTGGGGTCCAGAGAGTGAGGTGGAAAGAGAGGACAGTAATGGGGCCAAGGAAGGGTTAGGGATAAGTTTGCAATGGGGTTGGGGTGGCTGATAAGACCAGTGCAAGTTCCCTTTGGTGTGCTCCATTTCTCCCTGGTAGGAAGGTGACCCTGGAAGAAAACCTGGGAAGCCAGGACTCTGATTGATGGCAGTCTAGGGTCTTGTCCTTGAGAGGAAGGAATCATGCCCTGAGGATGCTGGCATCTGAAGCAAAGCCCTGGTCACTTAATACTGGTTCAGTTTTGATTAGACCCAGGAGGCTACCTGGGAAGGTACTGAGTTTCTCATCAATGGAGAGCTTTTAGGGGTAACTGAATGAGTACTTGTTGGGGACACAGAAAAAGACATTTTAGGTGAACATCCTAGGGCACTTCAGAGATTTCTGATGTTTTTGTATTCATGGGGGAGCTCACAGGATGATCCATTTGATGGGCATGCAGAGCAGTGAGCCTTTCTTTGAAACTAACTGAATCTTCCTCTGGAGCCACCGGCACCCTTTGGTGCCTCACTGAAATGACTTGTTATTTTCTCCTTGTCTTCCAAGTGTGGCTATTAGGCATAGCAGGCCTTTTCTTTTTTCTCTTAATCTCATTTGACTCTCACAACAACCTTGTAAGATAGTTGTTTTTATTATTTTCATTTTTTTCAGACTAGATCTGAGTGAGATGAAGTAGCTTACCCAGCTTTAAAGTGTCTGAGGCAGGATCTGAACTTCTTGTCCTCCTGACTCCAAATCTGCCATCCCCTCTAGATATTTTATGGCCCTCAATTTTCCTGATCTAGAAGAGAGGTTTGGCCTATATGGGCTCTGTACAGTCTGCTCTAGTTGCAGACCATGGATCCTAAGGTAGATACTCTATTATTGTTTCCACTTTACTGAGATCCCTGATTCCAAGACCATTGGTGCAGACCATCATAGCCTCTCCCCCTGGGACTGTGTTAAGAGCAGGGGAGGTCTCTTTCTTGGGCCTTCGACCTTGTAGAGGGCATGGTCCTGCCCAAGTTAAACAATGCTGAGCCCAGAAGTACCGCTGAGCACAGAACATTAGGACTTGGAACAAGAACCGACAGTTACAGGACACATTTCAGCACTGTCTTATGTGACCCAGGATAAATAACTAGCCCAAAGCCCATACACGTCAGAGGAGGAGTCTGGAACTCAGGTTGTGCTCATTTTACAGATTAGGAAAGTGAGGCTCTGTGAAGTGACAGTATTTGAACCTAGGTCTTTTTGACTCCAAGCCACCATAAGGGGCTCGTCTTAAGCTTGGAAGGCCCTATGAAGTCATTTCGTCCAACCAGATAATTTGACAGAGGAGGAAAGTGAGGCGGGAAAGTGCGATCTCGTGGTGGGCAGACTGACATATCCCCGAGCACACGGAACAGACCCCGGAGTTTAAGACCAGTAACTGAGTCAGTACAACAGAAAGCGATCAGTAGTAACAATTTCTGTGATTGAGAGGCCACTTTGTCCAATAGGATATCTGGAAAGAACCCCAAAGAATTGTAGCCAATAGCGCTCGGGAAAGAGTTATAGCCAATAGCGCTCACTTTTGTTGATGGGCAGGACTTTTTCATCTTCTACCAATAGCTGCGAGGAGCCCTCGGAGAGTGACATCTGGCCAAACCAATGACGACTAGCTTACCTCCCCCCCTTTTATCTCTTCAAGAGTGGTAAATAAGGAAATGAGCATAGGTAGATTCGGTTAATTAGACGGTGCTGAACGAAGGGAAGGGCGATGGTTGGGGCGCAGCGCGAGGACTAGGCCTCAAGCTGCGGCCACCCTCCCCCACCCCTCCCCATGGTGATTGCGACAGAACGGATCCGGCCGCCATCATGTTCTAGTTTCCCCTTCACCTCAGTACGCGACCGAAGAAGCTGGCTCGGTTGGGTTGGGGGCGTGGCCCCATGATTGGCGCAGACAGGCCAGCCAATCTCAGCCCGTTCAACGAGGACGGCCCCCGGCCAATAAGAAGCAGCGACGGCGGAGAGGAGCGGAGGGGCGGGCTGAGGGCTTGACGGGCAGTCGTGCTGGGCCAGTGGGAAGAGGGCAGTGGCGTCGCGCGGCCAATGGCGTGCCCGAGGGGGCGGACTTACGGCTGTTTGTGTTGTGGCCGGGGCGGGGGGAGGGAGGCGGAGGGGGAAAGTTTGTTTATTTTGTTTTGAGTTTCTGGGTCCGCGGCGCTCGCGGAGGTGAAGCGGGAGGGAGTCGCCCCCGCCCCCTCGGGCCGCGTCTCCCACGCTGTCTCCTCGGCCGGCGGGGACTCAGCCCAGCGCGCCGCCGCCGCCGCCGGCTCAGCGGTGAGTG
>NC_058134.1:214559342-214592228 GCF_016433145.1 Gracilinanus agilis | reverse complement strand
GCGCCTGTGCCGAGGGGGAGGCCCGCGCCGAGAGAACCGGGCTCGCGCCTCCTGCCGGCCGGGGAGGGGGGCGGTTTAGGGAGGGGTGTGTGTCGGGGAGGGGGGGAGATGCCGAGCAGGCTGGAGGCTGCGGCGGTGATGGAGAGAGGGGGAGGGGAAGGGGAGGTGCGCGGCGCTGTGCGCGTGCGCGGGGGCTGAGGGGCCGAGGCTGGTGTGAGCGCGCGCTGGGACTTGCTCGCACTCGACGGGTGGTGGGAAAGAGCTCGCGCCCGTGGGGCTGGGGGCCGGAGTGCGCGAGCGCTGCGGGAGGATCCGTGTTGGGCACGCGCGGGAGGAATAGGGAGGGGTGTCCGCGTTCGGTTCCCGCGGGAGTCCTGCGTTGGCAGGTGTGCTTATTAGTTCTGTGGGTTGGGGGAGGGAAGTGGTGACTTTCTGCCCTTTTACCCCCTCTCCACTGTCTAGGGCCTGGGCTGTGGGAGCTCGAAGATGACCCCGAGGAAGGGAAAGTTGGGGCGGGGGTGGGGTAGGGCCTGGAGGGAGAGGAGCACCCCCTTCCATCCTGCCTGCCCACTCCCATTTCTCCTTCACCATCCTTTTCTCCCTCCCTTTTTTCCTTACATTTCTTCTCTCTTCCTTTTCCTTATCCTTCCTTTACTTTCTTCCCCTTTGATTTCTTTCTTCTCCTTATTTGCCCCTGGTTTGGCCCTTTTCAGAGTCTTCCTTCTCCTTGCCTCCATCTCAAACCCAGGGACAGCTTCCTTCACTACAAAGAGAAGGATTGGCCTCGAAGATCTCAAACCCTGTCCCTCTCTAGTTCTTTTTGCTCCTCTTTCCAATCACTGAACCTGTTGGGTAAACTCTTAAAGCCCCAAGTGGTCATTAGTGGAGGGATTTTTTTACTAGGGATTCCGCCTCACAGCTTTCTATAAACCACAGGTTGTAACCAGAAGGGAAAGATGTAGCAGTCAGTACACAAGCATTTATTCCTGGCCTGCATTGGGTCAGGTATTGGGCAAAAAGTACTGGGACGCAAAGAAAGACAAAAACAGCTCCTTCCTCTCCAAGAGCTTCCATTCTAATAAGGGAGACATGAAGAGCAATTTGCCTCCTAGCCAGAAACTTTTTGGGGACTGATAATGGATTTCAAAATGTGAAGTCCTAGGCCTTTGATTAACTTTTTTTAAACCCTTTCTTCTGTCATAGAATTAATACTGTGTTGGTTCCAAGGTAGAAGAAAGGTAAGGGCTGGAAAGTGGGGTTAAGACATATCCAGGATCACACAGCTAAGAAGTGTCTGAAGTCAGATTTGAACCCAGGACATCTCTAGGCCTGGCTCTTAATCCACTGAGCTACCTAGCTGTCCATGTTTTATTAACTTTCAAGTTGAAAGGGACTTGGAAAGTCACCTCTCTTTGTAAGTGAAGAGTCTGAGACCCCAAGAGCTCAAAAGGTTTGTCAGCCTTCCATTAGTATCTCTGCAGGTGACTCCCACTTTGGCATATAGTCTCCTCATAAACCTGTCCAGCTGTACCTTGAGCACCTCCAGTCTACTTCAAGATGGCCTGTGCCTTCTAGCCACAAGGTTCCCAGACTCTTTGGAGTCACCCATGACTCCTCTCTTTCCCTGCCCCCATGCCACTGGATGCCCAGTCAGGTGCCATGTCTAGGAAATAGTAAGGTACAAATAGATAAAGGACTGGGCTTCAAGTCAGGAATCCTGCATCTAATCCTTTAGGTAGTAGAACTCTGGTCACATCATTTCCTTCTGGGCCTTGTTATCCTCAGATGTCCCTCCTCTTTCCACACATCACAGTCTTGATCACTCCTCTCAATCTTTTTCATTTGGCTCTCACCCTCCAGTCCCTCTTCCAGCTTTAGCAGGTCTGACTTCCAGAAACCTGTGGCTCCCTCTTGCCTAGAGAACAAAGAACAGACTCCTGTTTGGCTTCCCCCTCTCAGGGTCATGAGGCTGCATTTACTATTTCTTGTACATAGCAGTCCATCTCCCAGAGAGCTTGCCCCTCTCCCCCCCCCATGCCTGGAATTCTCCTCCTCCTCAGGCCCTCCTCAAGCTCTCCTTCCTCCAAGAGGCCTTTTCTGACACTTTCCTCCACCCCAAGTGATGTTAGTGCCTCCATCAGGTGACTTTGTATTTTGCCTATGTAGATTGTCTTTAGTTGTCTGCGAATGTTGTGTTGCCTCCCAGTGAATGAACAACATGAGGTCTTAGATGCTAAGGGTGGCCTCCCTTTTTTGTGTCCTCTAGCACAGTCCCTAGCACATAATGGGTGCTTAATTGTGTCATACATGCAGTCATTGTCCTGGGGATCCCAGGGTAGCCTCAGTGTCAGGCAACATCTGGGTCTTGGCTTTTTCTTCCTACCTGTGTTGATCTGGCCAAGACCCTATGAATGGATCTAGGTCCTTGATTATCTAGTGTTGGGTCTCTTTTGTCTCCCCATCTGTGGTCCTGTTTGATTTTCTTCACATGCCCCTTCTCCAAGTTTGTTAGCAGCTGTGTTAGAGAGAAGGGAAATCTTGAAATGGTAAATTGTCATACTTGTTAAGCTTAAGGCAACATTGTGGGAAGGTCTAGTCAAAGAATTCAAGACATCAAAAAAAGATCCTGGTTCTTAGGGAGCAGACTAGGGATGGGAACAATTTGAAGCTTCCTAAAAATGTCAGCACTGTATGGGACTATGGAAGCAGGATTTGGCAACCAAGTGGTTCTATCCCAAGACTTCTGGCAAAGACATTTGATAAGTAGCCAATCGAAGATCCCTTTGAATCACATGGAACTAAACCCTAAGCCATTATGGAAGGTGTTTGGAAGGGTATGTGCCTTGTGCCCCAGAGAAGGCTGCCACCCTTCTTGGGGCTATCTGGGCCACCTTTCCATGTTGCCTCACCAAGTGGAGATGGTGTGTCAGTTATGTAAGCAGCCCTCCCCTTTCCTCTTTCTCAGGGCAGGATCATCACTTGGAAAGACTGTACCACATACTCCAACAATGACTTGTACATTTGTCTAAAATCCAAAATCGACCCTTTTGGATACAAAGACCTGATTCAGAGTCTGGGAGTTTATTTTGCTTATTAAGTGTCAAATGGGCATTTCAGAGAGATTTTAGGGACAGGGATGTTACTGAATGATTTGTATTTCTATCGTCTTTACTATAAACAACAATATTATCTGGGAAGGGAACCCATTTGAATACCATTAGAGGGACCTCTCAGTATTTGCGGGTAGACCAAGGGAAAAAGGAAAATTTAGGAGAGTAGAGAGATATTGTGAAGAGAAAGCAAACACTACCAACAATTTAATTGGGCATAAATTTGTTAAGCCCCTAAATGCAGAACACACTGCTCTATCCTTGGCAGAGAAAATGGGATCCCTAGTCTGGTAGGGGAATCAGTTATATGCATAGCTTGCCATCCTGCACAGTATACACGGTTGGGTCTGAAACAAGATTCTTTGGAAGCTCTGCGAGAGAAAGGAGGAATTGGTATTTGAGTTAGGCAGAAATTTTCCTTAAATGGCTGCCTTTTATTTTTCTATCAGTCATTTCAGGATACCTGCCCATCCCATGTTTCTTGAGTTGTACCCATCCTTAAAAGAAAAATAATTCAGAAAAGTCCCTCTATTCAGTGAGCCCATTTAACAGTGTACTAAATGTTCTGCCCTTGCAGTCACCTCCTGCCATTAGGAGTGCAGCTCTGGACCTGGAAGAGGCCTTGGAGGTTGTGAGAGCCAACACCTTCATTTTATATTGAAGGAAACTGAGACCTCCTGAAGTTTGTCACATGGGCAGTGATTCAGAGAACTGGGATTTGAACCTGTTGCTTTTGACTCTTGATTTGGTGCCTTTTCCAACATGATAAGCTACCTCCCCACTGCTATGATAGAGTTTGTTTCTGTCTGACTTCCCTGGGGTATATGCCCAGGAGTAGGATCGCATAGTCTAAAGATAGAGACAGTTGGGTCACTTTACTTACCATACTTCCAAGTTGGCATCCAGAAGAGTTGAGCTAATTCACAGCTATTAGTCAGCTGCTCTGTATTAAACTTCTGCTGTGGGCTATGTTTGCCTGTCATTCCACAGCCCCAGCATTGATGACAAACAGGTTTTGTTCTTTCTGCCATCTTGGATGGTGTTAAGTTGAAGTCCGAGTTGTGTTTGTTCCCATTTCTCTTCATTAGGAGTGATTTGGAGTATGTTTACAAATGGTTATTGATTGTTGGTAATCTTGAAAACCATTCGTCTCCTTTAACTACTTATCTGGTGAGGAATGGCTTTTGGTGTTAAGTATTTGTTTCAACTCTTTCCCCTCCCCTTCCTTCCCCTCCCCTTCCTCCTTCCTTCCCTCTCTCCCTCCATTTCTGTCTCTGTCTGCATGTCTCTATCTAATGAGACTTTTCTTAGTAAAACTTTGGACACATTTTTTCCCTCTTGACAATTGCTCTTCTTCCCCCTCCCCCCCCCAGCTCTGAATCCTTTTTGCTTGAAATTAATTAATTAGTTGAGAGTATTTTCCCATGGTTCCATGATTCATGTTCTTTCTCTCCCTTCCTCCCAACCCCCTCCCATAGCCAATGAGCAATTCCACTGGGTTTTACACGTTGACAATTGCTCTTCTGAGGTAGCTTATGGTGCATCAGATAGAGCACTAGGCCTGCAGTCAGGAAGACTCATCTTCCTGAGTTCAAATTTGGCCTTAGACACTAGCTGCGTGACCCTGGGCAAGTAACTTCACCCTTTTGGCCTCAGTTTCTTCATTTGTCAAATGAGCTGGAAGGAAATGGCAAACTGCTCCAGATCTGTGCCAAGAAAATCCCAAATGAAGTCATGAAGACACAACTGAAACAACAAAAAGTTTCTCTCCTATTTTTATTTTATTTTGTATAAAGACTTCTTAATTTTATGAAATTGAAATTGTTTTCATAATTTCTCTTCCTTCTTTGGTTACATCCCCCAGATGTAATTGTGAAAGGCACCTCCTTCAGTCATCTCTTCATTTTCTAATACTGGGTCACTGTTATATTCAGGTTCCATATCCATAAGGAGTTTATTGTGGTGAATGTCCTGAGGCAGTGGTTTAAACCTAATTTTTCTGCCAAACTGCCTTTTAGTTTTCCAAGTAGTTCTTGTCATGTAGGGAGCCCTTTCCCCAATAATTTGTAGCTTTGATATCTACTGCTTAATAATACAGACTAAGATTTGGAAATGCTATATTGGGTGGAAATTGTGCTGACAAAACAGAGAAGGGTCTATGCTTGAGGCCTAGAGAACAGTGTAATGAAAGGTGTTAGGATTTATGTATGGTGTGTTTGAATAGAGCATGGAGAAGAGTGACACCAGATCAATAATAGCTAATAATAATAGCATTTCTATAGTGTTTACAGTGTTCCAGGCACTAGATTTAGTTCTTTTACAAATATCACCTCATTTGATTCTCACAACCACCCTGGGAAATGTGCTATCATCTCCATGAGGAAACTGAGGCAAGGAGAGGTAAAGTGACTTGCCTAGGGTCACTCAGTATCTGAGACTGCATCTGAACTTTCTGACTTCAGGCCCGGTGTTCTGTGCACTGTGGTGCCCCCTGGCTACTCCCTACCAGATTGGGGCAGGTGTAGAATGTTAGGCCCATAAGTTTAAACTTGACTCTGAAGACAGGCAGTAGAAATATATTGAAGACTTTTGAGTGGGGCTGAAGGGACAAATGGAAGAAATGTGGCCAAGATCTTGGTTTGGGAGATGTTGAGTTGGAGTAGCTGATAGGCCATGAGGTGGGAGTTTCCATCCAGAGATGTCTTGGTCACTGCAAACTGTCTGCTGTTGACCTAAGAACTGGATCTTAAGTTACACTTTTAGGGAGTCTTATGAGAACAATATCCACATCCAGAGAAAGAACTGTGGGAATAGAAATGCAGAAGAAAAACACATGATCAATTTACATGGTTCGATGGGTATATTATTGGGGATTCTGACTTTAAATGATCACTATTGCAAATATTAATAATATGGAAATAGGTTTTGAACAATGATACATGTAAAACCCAGTGGAATTGCTCGTTAGCTCAGAGAGAGGGGAGGGAAAGAACATGAATCATGTAACCATGGAAAAATATTCTAAATAAATTGATTAATTAATTATAAAAAGAAAACTTTAAACAAAAAATTACACTTTCATTCTTGCACCTTGATATTTGTTTCTGAATGTTTCACAAAAAAGTTAAGGGTTTAAAGTCATTGTTTTTCCCTTGTGTGGTTTTAAATATGTGGTCACTAAATAGGAAGTTTAATAACAGGGCAAAACAGTTTAGAGTGGCCCATGGGCTTTAGTAATCTGATCCCAAATTTTTGGTTTAGTAGAAGGAAGAGAGCCTATGGGTCACTTGCTTAATTCTTGTTCAAGACACAGAATAGGAATAAAAGGAGAAGGGAGACACTGGCCTTGGAGGCTTACTCAAAACCTCTTTCAGTTCTTATTTGTAAAGAATGGAAGAAATGTGCATCCTTTTATTCATTATCTTGAGTTTTGCTGGAGGACTTGGCTTCCTTGCTCTCTTTGATTTCTCAGTCTTACTCCCTCGCCCTTTGCAGACTGACTTGTCTCCCTTCTCCTGGACTCTCCAAGGCCAACGTCACCCCAATCAGGCTCCAGTGACTTTTGCCTCTGTCCTCATTGACCTCCTACCTCTTTGTAGATTCCATACTGCTCACTACCCTCTTCTCCCTTGGCTTTGGGGGGCACCAGTCCTGTTTTTTCCTTCCTACCTCCCATCCCCAGAGTCAGTCACCAAGAATTTCTTAAAGCTACTTCCTTGGTGCCAGCTATTCTGCTAAGTGCTGAAAATATACAGAAAGACCCAGTACCATTCCTCAAGGAGCTTAGATTCTGGGAAAGTAGATAATATAGAGTAAGTAACTACCTGTTCAAGCCATGTATAGATGGAATCCGAAAGGGGAATCTGTTGGGGAGCCTAGGAAAGGGCCTCTTGCCAAAAGTAGAGTCTGAGGCGAAGCTCAAAGGAAGCTGGAGAAAGTCTGAGGGGTAGAGCATTGAAAGCATGGGGGCTACCCATTAGAGAGGCCCAAAGGGAGAAGATGGAGCACCTGCACATGGGCAAGGGAAGCTGGATGATTGGATGTGTAGAAGGGAGTCAGGCATAAGAAAACTGGAAATCGAGAAAGGCCTACACAGTTATAAAAGCCAATCGGAAGGCTTTCCATTTGAAACAGAGTTCATGGAGCAGGGGGGAAACATGGTCAGACTTAGAAAAATCACCTTCACAGCTGAGTGACCTGTAGACTGCTTAGGAGGCTGTGGCAGTAATCCAGATGACGCAGCTGCATAAATGGAGAGAAGGGGCAAAGAGGTTGCTGGGAAGATAAAAATGACAACCTTTGGCCACAGATTAGATATTGGGATAAGTGAGAGGGCAGGTTTGAGGGTGGCATTGAGGTTGCACACCTTGGTGCCTGGAAGGGTGGGAGTTTATCCCACACTAATAGGGAAAATGTAAATTTTGAGGGGAAAGGTAATGAGTTGTTTTGGAGGTCTGACTTAGAGATATCCCCTTCTGCTATCTCCGAGATAGTTGGAGATGTATATTGTAACTTGGGAGAGAGTTTAGGACTGGCTATATAGCCCTGGAAATTCACACATCTACTATCATAGCTTTAGCTACTTTGATCAATAGAAGATAGAATAGAAATCAGGAAGTCAGAGTTCTGGCCCAGGCTTTGTCCTGTCAGAATAACTTGAGGTGAGTAATTTAACCTAGCTAGACTTTCGTTTCTTCATAAGCACAGTAAAGGAGTTGGATGGGTTATGTCTAAAAATCTCTAATAGCTTAAAAAAATTGTTATTCTAAAATTTCTGAGTCTTCCTCACTGACCTTTTCCCTTTATTAAATGGACTCATTTTAAGTTTCCTATTTATGTACAGGGTATTGTGCTTAGCTCAGGTAAGTCTAGAGATTGTCTGCCACCCTCTTTCTTTGCTTCCATTTCATTTAAAAAAATATAAGAAGACATGATCTCTTATCCTTACTCCATCCTTCTCTTGCACATCTAATCAGTAACTAGGTTAGATTCTGTTTATTCTTACACCTAATGACTTTTTTTTTTTTTAACATTTTTAAACCCTTAACTTCTGTGTATTGATGGAAGAGTGGTAAGAGTGGGCAATGGGGGTCAAGTGACTTACCCAGGGTCACACAGATGGGTGCCTAATGACTCTTGTTGAAGCCTTCCCTTATTCCTTTGCTCTTCATTTCCTTTGCCTTCATGGCCTAGATTCTCTGCTTCAAACCTAGAGTATTCCAGCAAGTCTGCCAAGTGGCTCTTGTTCCTCAAATTGAAGATAAGAATCTGTCATTTTGCCCTTGTGAATACTCCTTCCATTGAAATGGCTTGCATCCTCTGGGTCATGGAGGGTCGTTGTGGCCTAGAACCTTCTTTTCCTTGTAGTTGCTCTGTCACCTGGCCTGTAGTTGAAGTCTGTCCCTCCTGGGAGGTCTCCTAGAATTTGGCCTGGGCATAGAGAGCCCCAAGCTGCTTTTGGTCCTGGAGGAATTGGAGTCAAACTCCAACTTTCCTCAAACAAAGTCTTAAGCTGTGTCTATTTTCCTGTCTTCCCCCCTCTCCCCACAACCTTTCAGTAGCTCTATAGGGCCATCTCCATTCTGGTGCTTCCCCTTTTACCTCTTCACAATTTTTTCCTAGTAATCCCATATCCTTCACTGTGGCCTTAGTTGTCTGCTCAATGGAATGTTGTGTATATGTATTTGCTTTGAGGCTTCTGCTCATTTATACAATTAATAATAATAACAACTAGCATTTATATACTTAGTATGTAACAGGCTCTGTGCTTAGCACTTTATAATCATCTCATTTGATTCTTACTACATCCCTAGAGGGTGAGTACTATTATTTTCTCCATTTTACAGTGGAGAAAACTGAGGCAAACAGCAGTTAAGTGATTTGCAGCTAGTAAGTACCTGAGACTGGACTTAAACTCCTGATCCCACCACTGTGTCACCAGTTGCCCCCAATTTTACAATTGCTGGATATACTCTTTTTCCTTTCCCAAAATACTCAATTCCTTTCTCTCCGAGGTCTTCATTAAACTGCCCTTGAAGTTATTGCCTACAGTTTATTTGGCACAATTTACTACCACAAAACAGTTTTTTTTTTAAAATTCCAAATTATGAGTTTTGTGTTCTGAGTGGATTTTAAGACTTCAGAATCTAAACTGTCTTCTTGTGAGTATTCTTGGTGATAGTAAAGCATCATCATCTAAAGATGAATTTAACTTTTCAAACTAGCCAGAAGTCACAAAATCTAGTAAATAAATGTGTTTGGTAAAGCTGAGTATGGCCACCATAGTTGGATTGTTTTTTAAAGCATTTTGTAAAGTAATAACAGTAGCTTTTTTTAAAATGACTCAGAATGGACTTTGAACAGTTCTAGAGAGGAATTCCAAAAAAGTTTTAAGTAATGTTAGTATCACTGAAATCAGCATCCTCTAAATATCTTTTGTAAGACAGCCCTCAGCTGTGTTTGAGAAAACCTTCTCCCCATGTGGGCAATTGAACTGCAAGAACTTGAAATTCTGCAAGTTCTTATAGGGTCAATACAGAAAGACAGATGAATAAGCATTAGTTAATCTAATTGTTATTTAGCTTCAAGAATTCCTTTTGATTAGAAGGGAATATTTTCCTTTTAAAGGTATATAAGAGTTTCCCCCCCCCCCCCTTAATTAATAATCCTTAGATAGAAATGGGGCACCCAAGGTAATGCAGTGGACAGAACGCTGGGCCTGGAGTCTAGAAGTCTAGAAGAGTCTAGAGGAAGGGTTAAAATTCAGCTTCAGTTACTCACTAGCTGTATTACTCTAGGCAAGTCACTTAATCCTATTTGCCTCAGTTTACTCACCTATAAAATGACCTGGAAAAGGACATGGCAAACTACTCCATTATTTTTGCAAAGAAAATCCTGAATGGGGTCATGAAGAGTTGGATATGACTGAAACAGCTGAACAAAAGGTATAATTTAAGGTAACAGGAATAATTCTATTTGAATTTTGGATGATTGAAACTTGTTCTGTGCATATGGAGTATTTTTTTATCATTTTAAGGAAGGGATATTTGAATGAAAGATAAAGTTTTATTATGATAGGAATATAAGAAGAAATTCATAGTGTGCAGTGAAACCATATTCAGCATATGTAATCAGCTTTAAGCCAGAGTAAGAGAATGATGAACAGTGGAATTCCTATCAGAAACTTACTGTCTGCCGTATAGCTTAATGATGAGCTAATTTTTTTTGTATGTAGTTTTATTTTGTAGGACCTGGAATTATAGAACTGGAGATGGTCTCTGATCTTTGACTTGTGGTTTATCTGACTACTTGTTTTAACAAACTGCCATGAAGAGTTTCTTGTAATTCAGAGACTTCTGAGGAGACTGTGGAAGCAGCAGGTGGCACTTGGATTCCCTTTCTAGCTTACTGTTCCACTAAGAGGATGACTCTAGGAGGGTGATTGTTAGTCTGAATTAGAAGGTGGTGACTCACTAGAGCTTATCTTTGAGAGGCAGAGTGAAGGAAGTGGCCTTTTGATCCTCAGACCCCCCCTCCCCAGGAGCACTGGGCATTGGCCAGATGCCTGCTGTGTGGAGCAGAGTCCTCAGCTAGCAGGGCAGGCTCAGGTATCCTGGGCAGCCACCTCCCCACTACTGCAGACTCCTTCAGAGCTACTAAAGAGTTTACCAAGCTGTATGGGAAGGCCACTATCGGCATAATTGAGCCACTGCCCAGAACTGAAGAATTTCTACCTGCTTTGCTTTTCTTCGAGTTCCAGCAGCCTTACCTTACCCATGTTTCTTTGGCTCTTTAGCTTGTCTTTGGACACTTTGCGTCTTCTTTCTGTTAAAATGGGGAGACAGCCAGCTGTCTGTTTTGTGCAGGACCCTCCTGAACTTTCTTTATGGTGGGTAGTCAGCTCAGATCCAGTCTGGGAGTTCAGTTTTATCAGGTACTAGAGGACATCAGATTAATCATCTCTAGTTTCTCATGTGTACTCTGACACTGGAAAATAGAACTTCTCAGCCTGGATACTCATCAATTTGAGCAGAATCTCTGCTTGGTGAATAGAGTTGGAATGAAGGGAATTCAGGTGATCTTAGTAGATAGTGTCTAATATGCTGATGCTCCCCTTCTTTCCCATACATAGGCATCTGCTAAGTGGTTGGAACTCCTCACATTGTCTGATGAAGACCAAGTCCTTTCTTCTGGATCATAGCAGAAATGAGGTGACTCCTTATTGCCAACCCTTCTGCCTCATATCCCCCTTAGTGTTCCTTCTTAGTTACCTTAAACATGTCATTACAACATTATTTCATCTTATTTTGATGATTATTAATTGATGCTTATTTTAAAATTGGTTGTGTTTCCCTTACAGAATTTTAAGGAAGTTCCTTAATTTCCTTCTAGCCACTCATTTAAATATCTCTCTGGGCCATGTGCCCACCAATGACCACGCTCATCTAGTCATTCAAATTCTTCTTATTTCAATTAGTTACATTTCTGAGTCTCACCCCCAAGGGACCCCTGGTTGGGTCACATGTGCTGACCACATTCTGGTCCTTCAGACCCAACTGATTCTCCATTTGTTCAGATTTGACTCAGATCAAGGTCCACTTTCTCCTGGGAAACTTGGTCCTTATCTTGCAGGCCGCAATGTTCTCTCTCTCTTCCGAACTCATAGAATTTATTAATTGGGCATTTTACCATATCATTACAAGATATTGGTGTTAATGCCTGGTTTGAGGAAGGAAGGAAATGAGAATTAAGTGCCTACAATTGCCAGGCACTCTGTTAAGCACTTTATAATAATTATCTGATGTAATTCTCAGTACTATCTTCTGAGGCAGATACAATAGTACTGACCCTATTTTACTGTTGAAAAAATTGAGGTAGACAGAGGTTAAGTTAATGCCCAGGGTCACCCACCAGGTAAGTATCTGAGGCTAGATTTGGACTGAGGATTTCTTGGTAGTACCCTAATCATGCTTCTCTATTCTCCCATTTAGATGAAAAGCCTCCTGAGGGCAAGAACTGTATTTTCATCTTTTTATCCTCAGTGCATAGCACAGTGCTTTGCAGGTAGTAAGGTGCTTGCTTGATGAATCACATTTTTGGATTTGAAACTTTTGTCCTTTTACTAACTTCTGCTGTTGCTACCAGCCGTAATGGTATAGATGCCCATTGAGTGAATGCTCCTGGTATGGTACCAGGTTTTCAGTGTGGTCCATTGCTATTTCAGGAGCACTTGCTAGGTGTAAGATAATATGTAGGGGGTGGATTAAAGGTTGATATGGCCCTGAGTTTTAGGAACTTACCTTACTTTTAGGCTGAGCTTGCCCTGACATCATAGTCAGTTGTGTCTGGGAAGCTCCTTGGTGCAAGACATTTCCACTTGAATGTCCTGATGACATTAGACCCATCCTTCTGGGCCCAGAGGCCTCTGTTCTTCCTCTCCTCATTTCTGATTCAGGGCCAAGTCCCACCAGGTTTTTCTCAAAGCCTGTGCTCTGTCTTCCTTTTTTTGTTTGTTTGTTTTTAAATAATTTTTTATTTTTAGAAAAAATTTCCCTGGTTACATAAGTCATGTTTTTACTTTACCCTTCACCCCCTTCACTCCCCCATCCTCCGACTCACCCCTTCCCCCCACCGTAGCTAATTCGCATTTTCACTGGTGTGGTCAGTCAAGACTTATTTACACATTATTGATAGTTACATGGGTGTGTTCTTTTCAGGTCTACATCCCCAATCATGTTCTCATCAACTCATGTGTTCAAGCAGTTGTTTTTCTTCTATGTTTCCTCTCCTGCAGTCCTTCCTCTGAATGTGGGTAGCATCTTTACCATAAATCCCTCAGAATAGTCCTGGGTCATTGCATTGCTGCTGGTACAGAAGTCCATTACATTCTATTTTACCATAATATATCAGTCTTTGTGTACAATGTTCTTCTGGCTCTGTCTTCCTCACTGCCTCTTAGAAAACATTTCCAGGGCTTCACCCCTTGCTCATTTCGGCCCTTCTGGGGTCCCTCAAAGTTTCTGAGGATGTAGTTTTTTTCTCCTTTAACATTCATTGTTAACATTGGTTACAAAATACATTCCATTGTTCCTCTGGGAACTTACAGTGTTATCAGAGGAGTTGTTAAGTCATTTTTCAATCTTGTCTTCGTCTTCATGATCCCATTTGGGATTTTATTGGCAAAATACTGGAGTGGTTTCCTGTTTTCTTCTTCAGCTCATTTAAAGATAAGGAAACTGAGGCAAATAGGATTAAGTGACTTGCTCAAATTCTCACAGTGTCTAAGGCTGGATTTGAACTCAGAAAGATGATTCTTCCTGACTTCAGACCTGGTGCTCTATGCACTATGGTGCCATCTAAGTAGCCTGTTTTCTGAGTATATTACATCAAAATTCCTGGCCCTGCCTGCACTGCAGGGCCATCCAATAAGGCCTCAGTGTTCACCTCTTCACATTCTGTTATTGCTTATTTTATATTGCCTGCCCCTTAGAAATTCCTTGTCCTCTTCTCACTGATCCATAGATCCAGATTTCAGGTTTTGTGGAAAGCTTTCCCTCGCCCATCCAACCAGATCGATGCTTCTCCATTTGTATGGGAATGTCTGTATCTATAGTGGGACAGTAAGGGAAAGCCAGGCTTGCTACTTTGTAGCCGCGCACTGATCTTTGATGTCTGAAATCATATTTGGGGTCATTGAAAGTATCAAGTGCTATGGATATTGTCTCCATTTTAAAGATGAGGAAACAGAAGCTTTAGGGGAGGAAGAGACTTGCCTTCTGCTAGACCACAATTCATTTCAATTCAGCCAGCCTTTCTTCAGCAGCTACAATGTGCCGGCTGGGTACAAGATTGAAAAAATTGAGATAGAAATAAAGCAGGCCTTGTCTGCCAAGAGGTTATGCTTCCTTGAGGAAAAGTTTTTCCTGATGGAAGAATACATGGGAGGAAGGAAGATCCATGACTGGAAAGGTAGAAGGATGCCAGGTGATAAGAGGGTCTTCTCTCCCTCTCTCCCACAGTACCTTGGATGGATTTGTTTTGTTAACCTTAAATCTATGTTGTCTATGCATGAGCTCCTGGGTGTGTTACACACACACACACACACACACACACACACACACACACACACACACACACGACGAATATAAACTGGGGGTTGGGGGTAGTTTTATTCTTTGTACCTATTTGTATTTCCTGTACCTAGCTTGAGTGGTGCTTAAATGCTTCTTGATTGAGGAGAGAATACTTGAGTAGCAAAAAAAGTAGAAATCTATTCAAAGCAAATACAAAGTAATTTCCCGAATGATCAGAATAGATTCCCTGTAGGAAGGTACCTCAACTTGGATGCAAATTAAGGACTTTGGAATTAGAAATGAGAGGGATTCCAAGGGTTAGGGCATGGAATGTCATTTATAGAAAACTGTAAGGCCAGAGGAAGTGGTATTAAGAGTTTCTGAAGAAGAGGACTGCCTTTCAAGGTAGATCTGAAAACACGTGGCCTTTGCTGGGAATCTGTACCTTCTCCCTGAGCAGCTAGGCTGTAGAGCAGGGTGTTGGGAGTGGAAATAAGAAGACAGGTGCCGAAGTCCTACCTCACTTAGTTTCTATGTGACCCTGAGTTAGTCAGACGACAAACATTTTATCCTGTGCTAGGTAGGCCTTGTGTTAAGCTTAGGCCAGGGACACAAAGGCTTTCCTTGCCTCCACAGGATCACAGTCTAATGAGGGAAACAACATTCAAATTCCCATCTACAAACAAGATTGTAGACAAGAGAAATTGGAGAGAATGGATAGAGGGAAGGCACTAAGATTGAGGGGGATCAGAAACAGACTTGTTTTATATTGTCTTCCCCATTAGACTGTAAGCTCCTTGAAGGCAGGGCCATTCCCTGCCCCCTTTTCTTTGTAAAATGAGTACTTAGCACAGTGTCTGGCACAAGGTGGGTGAATTAACAATAAATGCTTGTTGACTTTTTGAAGAAGGTATTATTTCAACTGGATCTTGAAGGAAGCCAGGAGGCAATGAGAAGGACAAGCATTCCAGGTACCAGGACATACAGGGAGTTGGGGGATAGAGAGTTTTGTTTGAGGAATTATTATTATTTTTTTTTTCCCCATTGGCCCAGCAGTGGTATCTCTGGGTAAATGTATATGGACATTTTCATCACTTTCTTTGCACAATTCTAAATTGCTTTCTACATCAATTATATGAATTCAGAGCTCTATGCTCCTACCCCTCAGGGCATTAATGTGCCTGTCTTTCCACAGTTCATCCACCATTGAGTTTTTCCATCTTTTGACATCTTTAAGGTGCATCTTTTTAATATCAGTATGTTCCAGCTGTTTAAACATGGAAGACTATATTCTCTGAAGGTTTAAAAAAAACGAGATGGGTAGAAATAAACAGGAATTTGTTATGAACACAGAAGTAATTATTAGAATGACCTGTTTCAAAGAGCTGCCTTTCAATCTGAATGAGTTACTGTAATTATCCTAAGAACCTTCTTTAACTAGAGTGGATTGTCATATATTACTATTTCCTTGATCTTAATCATTAGTTTTATTCCCATAGCCTAGTAGTATGTTGTTAACTTCTTAATAGCATCTTCAAATGTTGGTCTTTGTCCATCAGCCAGAGAATCTGATTGCTTTGTTATTTTTTCTTAATATATTAAAATTTTTATTTTTTAATTCTTTTATTTATTCTTTTTTACTTTAGGAGAAGCTTATGGAAAGAGTATTTTTGAAGGACAATTAGGGCTAAAAAGGAAAGAACAAAGATTTTCCTAATTGGGCTTTCTTTTTGTTTTTAAATGGTATATTTTTATAAATTTAAACTGTTCCCAGTGAATTGCAACAGTTGTCAAAATTAAGTTTGTAAACTTTATAATTTTGGTTTGTTTGTTTTTTTTGGTGGATATTAAAATAAGATGTTAATATTAAAGATTTTAGTGCCTAGAATTGGCTTTGTACAATACAAACATATTCATTTGTAAAATGAGGTTGGATTGAATGTTTTCTGAGGACCTTTTTGGTTCTCAAACTCTGATCCTTTAGGTCATGTTTGAAAAAGAGCCCAGCACCTGGGGCCTCTTCTTGGCCCTGAGCATGTTTATATTATATTCTTAAGAGACTTTGAATTTTATACATTATTTTTTCTATGCTTTAATTTTCCATTATGCTATGTAAAAATTGTTTCTTTTTTCCCCCATGTGTTATTTTTACCTATGGCTAATAAAACCCAGTTTATTAAACTCTGTATACTAGTGACCCTATACTTTATTTCTAGTGTGATACAACAATAAATTTGGCACTAATGTTGTTCTTTATTTTTAAAATTTCTTTCTGCATAAATGTCCATAAGAAACAACTTCCATGTGTATGGCAAACAGCCCATGTCCAGGATACCTCAAAGACAAAAACAAAAGAATTCAAGGCCTTCAGGGAGCTTTGGGGGACATAGAGGAAATATAACATCTATGTAAATAAGTATCATTCAGAGTATAAACAAGAATTTCAGGAAGGCTCAGAGAAGGCTAACCCCCGATTGAGGTGGGAAGGGTCCCTGCCCGGCTGTGTTTTACAACAAACTAAAAGGATTTGGGGGAGCTGGAGGTGTACAAACCATGTGTTCTAAACATGGGAGAACTGACTACTTGGCATAGAGAGTGTGTATGAAGGAAAGTAATAAGAGCTAGCACTGGAAAGGTAAATCATGGAACTTGAAATACAATGGGGCCTATCTCAGTGATCATCTGATCTGGTCCAGCTGCCCAAGGAGGCCCCACTATACTTTACCCAACAAGGAATCACACAGTTTGGGACAGCACTCTTTATTAGGAAGTTGACTTCTTTGCAATTTCTACCCACTGCTGCAAGTTGGGGACCAAATGGAACAAGTCTAATTAATCCCTTCTACTTAACAGCATTGAGATGTTTAAAGAGAGCTCCCTTCATGTCCCCCCCTTAGTCTTCTTCAGTCTAAACATATTCCTTAACCAGGCCTCATATGACACAAACTCTCCTGTTTGTCCTTCTTTGGACACTAACTTGTCAATGACCTTAAACCTTGGTCCGCAGGTGTAAGTGCAAGACTCTAGAGGAATTCTATTGAGGACAGCACAATGGGGCTCTCACCTCTGTTTATGAAGCTTGGCCTCTCTCAGTGAAATCCAAGAATGTATTAGCTCACATTGAGTTTATAATAAATTGAGACTTCCACATCTTGTTCAGGATAATTGCTTTACATGCCTCTCCTGACTTGAACTTTTTTTTGTACTGAAATAGGAGACTTTCCATTTATCCCTCTTGAATCTTGTTATTTTTAGCCCAATTCTCTATTCTGATGACATCTTCTTGGATCTGGCCCCTATTATCCACTTTTAGCAAATCCTCCTACCTTTGTGTCACCTTTAAATTTGGGAGGGATTCCTTCTATGCCTTTATCCAGGAGATTGATAAAAATACCCAACTACTCTTTAAGTCTGGCCATATTAGCCATTTCTTAATCTATTAGATTATCTTTTGATCTGTCTCCATCTTCTCCACAAGGATAGTTTAGGATCCTTTTACCAAATGCTTTGCTAAAATATCAAGATATATCCACAACATTGCCGCCTTCTACTTTAATAATATTGTTAAAAGAAGTGAGGTTGGCCTGGCAGACCTGTTCTTGTAAAGTTAGGCCAGCTCTTCCTAAGCACTAATTCCCTATGTGGGTGTTTCCTACCTTTATCTTTAATGACCCATTCCAGAAGTTTTCCAAAAATTGAAGCCAAGCTTATGGGATCATAGCTTGTAGGCTCTATTCTCTTTCCTCTTTTTTGAAAATCAGTACAACCTGTGCTCTTCTCTAGTCTCTAGGTAGTTTTCTCTTTGTCACAATCTCTCCCATATCACTGACTAGCTTCCACTTGCCAGTTCTTTCAGGACCTGAGGATAGGGTCAGTCTGGGCTTGTTAACATGAATTCATCTAGGACAGTGAGGTGCTTTCTATCTACTTATTTCCATGGACTCTCCGCTCCCCTATCTGTCATTTCTATCCTAAAAGTCATCCATCTGTGCCAAGAAAACAAAAGACTTGAATAGCTTAGCCTTCTCTCTGTTTTCTGTTATCTCTCAATCCTAAGCAAAGATCCCATCCCTTCTTTGGGACTTTTTTTTCCTTTCCAGGGTAGTCAAGAAGATCTCCCTCCTCCCCCAAAAACAGCCCAAAGATTTTTTTTTAAGATTTAAATATTTTACTTATTTAGAAAAAATTTCCATGGTTACATGATTAGCCCAAAGATTTTTTTGTCCTTCAGTTCTTTCAGAGCAGCTTCAACTCATTCAGAACATCCCTGCCACTACTTTCACAGGATTTTACTATGTCCTCAAATTCACCTTCTACTGACTTTACATCTTATTAAAATCCACTGTTTGATGAACTTTCTCTGCATCCACATTAATCTCTTCAGACATCCCAGTTCTCTTTATAGGAATTATTCCCCTTTGTGCCTTCAGAATTCTTTTCTGGAGCACCTTCCTTCTCCCTTAGAGAATTTGATTCCATGGAATACTATCTTCTGAACTTTTTAAGATGTTTTCCCAAAAATCAAGGATTTGTCAGACAATATCCAGATTTCCTCTCTTCTATCAGAAACTCTAGAATGGAGTGGGTACTCCCATTATTTTCACCTTAGCCACCAGCTTCTCCCCATTAGAATCAAATCCAGAATAAAATTCCACTTTGGTTCTTTTACCTTTGGAATAAGGAAATTATCACTAAAGCAAGTCACCATTTGTTAGCTGCTCTGCTTTTGACAAAGGAAGAGTTAGTCTGGATATTGAAGTCCTCATCACTCCTATATCATGCCTAGTGTCAGGCTTATAATGTCTTTCCCACACATTATCAGTTTCCTCTTTCTGGGCAGGTGGTCTATATAGTGTCTCAAAAAAGACAAATGACATTTGTTTTTTCCTCCCTTGATGTTTATCCAAATACTTTTTGTTCTGCTCCATTCTTTTGGTTTTTAGATTTCCTTCTATGAATATACAGTATTTCTCTTTACTTCCTCTACTCTACCTCTTTCCCCTTGCTTAACTTCCTTTTAGCTATCTTGTTCATTTTGAATAAAGTAGCCCTATTTGGAGCAATAGTCCAGACCTGGGTTTTGTCCCACCGGGTCTCAGTGATACCTATGAGGTCAAATTTGTTTTTAGAACTTCTTGTGACTCCTGTTTGTTACTTAAACTTTGGGACGTTTCCACATTGACGCTTATGGTTATTGAGTTTTACTACAGGCTTCTAACTGTTTGTTTGTTTGTTTGTTTTTGTCTGCTATGCCTTTGTAGATGTTCAAGCTGCTAATCTTCTTCCCTTTTTGTGGCTACCTAACCTTCAACATAAACACAGGCAGTCTACTTTCTGCCCCTGAGGTATATGTAATATATGATAATAGAATATAGGATCCAAATATTCCATATAAGAATAAATTAAAAGTAATCAACAGAAGGAAGGCACTAGAATTAGGAGAGATTGGGAAAGGTTTTCTGTAAAAGGTAGGACTTTAGTTGTCGTTTGAGGAAAACCAGGAGATGGCAATGAGAAGAATGAGTATTCTAGTCACCATGATAGCCAGGCAATATATGCAGGATGTTGGGGGATAGAGTGTCTTGTTTGAGGAACAGCAAGGAGACCAATGTCTCTGGATCAAAGATTACATGGAGGGAGGTGCAAGAAGACATGGAAAGTTAAGTGGTGGCTAAGATATGAATGGTTTTGAATGACAGCCAGAATATTTTATATTTGATCCTGGAGGTGATGGGAGCCAACAGAGTTTGTTTAGTGGGGGGTTGGCATGGTGGGAGTTGTACTTTAGGATGGACTGGAATAGGATGAATCCAACTAGCACCTATAGCAACAATCCAGGCATGAGATAATGAAGGCCTGCAGTAGGGAGGTGGAACTGTTAGAGAAGGGGAAAGGTGCTAGAGATGTTATGAAGATAAAATTGACAGGACTTACCAGCAGATTTCTTGAGGGGCACAGGGAGAGTGAGTGGGAAGTTTTAATGGATCCACTAGGTTGCAAGCCTGGGAAAGATGTCAGTGTCCTTGACTGAAATAGGGAACTTTAGAAGGAGCAGCGTTGGGAGAGGGAAGATAATTAAGATTTGAACATGTCAAGTTGAAGATGTCTCTAAAACATCCACTTTGAGATGCCTATTAGGCAGGTGGAGAGGCTGTATTGGAAGTCAGCAGAGATCCTTGGATGATATAAATGGATCTGAGAATCCTTAGCATAGAAATGATCACTGAATCCATGGAAGGTGATGAGATCACCAAATTGCAGTAGTCTAGAGGGAGAAGAGAGCCCAGGGCACAGGCTTAGGGGACAACTACAGGTAGTAGGAGTGACCTGGATGAAAAGCTAGCCAAAGAGACCAAGAAGTGGTAATATAGAGAACCAAAAGAGACCAGAATATCCAAGAGAAGAGAATGATTGCATTGTCAAAGAAGGTCAAGAGAGATGAAGACTGAGGAAAATTCATTAGATTTTGCAATTAAGAAATCATTAGTAACTTTGCAGAGAGCAGTTTTTGTTGAATGATGAGTTTATACAGCCAGAGTCTATACAGAGAGTTACGAGGAGAGGGAGAGGAAGAGGAGGTGGAAGCCCATGTTATAAACGATAACCTTCTCAAGAAGGCACACGAGGGAGCAGAGACATGGAACACTAACTAATGGAGATGGGTGGGTCAGGTGAGGGAATTTTGAGGAGGGGGAGACACAGGCATGTTTATAGGCAGCAAACAGGGAGAAATGATTGTCTGCTGGAGAAGACAGGAGGACCTGGGGTCATTTGTGCATGTAGACAGATGGGCCTTGGCAAAGACAAGTGAGACTGGGTGAAGGAGGAGAGAGGGGCAGATGTCCTCTGGGTTTTGGGAGATGAGGAGGAGGGATGCTCTCAGTGACTGGCCTCCGGGTTACCTAGCTAACAGGTTGAGGAGTGTGATGAGAGATGAAAAGGTGTGTCCAGTGAGGTAGTGAGTTAATTAGGGAGCTATAAAAAGACAATGGAAGTAAGACAAGATTGAAGCTTGCTAAAGGGCACTATCATCAGATTGGAAGTCAGCTAAAGGATGAGGCAGGAAAGGTAGTTGAGAATCATTAGTGTAGAGATGAGAGTTTAATGCCTGGGAGTTTAATGCTGCCTATAAACATGCCATGAAGATGAGACTAGAAGGCCCAGGATGAAACTCTGAGGGACATGGCTAGTGAGAGGGTATGATCTGGAGGAGAAGCAATCAGAGAGGCAGGAGAGGAACCAGGAGAAAGGGTGTCCCCAGAATTGAGAGAGAAGAAATATTCAGGAGGAGAGAGCGGTCCAGTGTCCAATGCTGCAGAGAGGTCAGGGAGAATGAGTCCTGACGTGTAGGTTTTTACCATGTCCTGATCCCCCCCACAAACTCCAGCAGTTCCTTAAGGCTCCTCCCAGCCTAGCTGTTTCCTTCCTGTGTCATTTCTTAACTTTTCTTCCTTCTTTTAGCAGAACTAGGTGCACTCCACACTTACTGCTTCTTGCTTACTGACTTCATCTTCATCTCCATGTCTTTGTACTACTTTTCCACCATGCCCACTGACAGTTCCTGCTTCAAACAAGTCTGACTCCCCAGGTTTCTTCATCTTCTCCCTCCCCTCTGAGGTTACCTCAAACTATGATTCTTTTACCTTTCACCGTTTCATATGTCGTTCATTCATATGTCGCCACACTCATTGGTCTGCGAACTCCCTACTGGAAAGACCATACTTCTGTCTTTCTTTGTACCCCCCAGCAGCCCCTGGCTCTTGGTAACTGCTTCTAGGGATGCTGGGAAATTTGGTAAAGGTCAGTTGTGGAGTAAGTTAGGTGACAGAATCAGAATCTTGCCTGGGTGGCTTTTCTTCTTCAAGATGTTAGATCTTTTTAGGGTTAGACATCCTTCCTGTATAGCTTGAGGATTGGGAGCGAGGCAAAATACCCAGATGAGAGGATATTTTGAAGCATTTTAGCAGTAGTACTACTCATTGCTATTTCTCTAGTGCCTTAAGGTTTGCCAAGCACTTAACATCCTCAGAATAACCCTACATGACAGGTGCTGTTAACTGTCTCCATTTATGGATGAAGAAACCTGAAGGCTGGCCCAGGTTTAAGATCTTGCCCAGGGTCAGATTACTGGGAAGTATCTGAGGCAGAATTCGCATATGCAGCCTTTGGAACTCCTAGGCCAAGCAAGAACTCCAGGCTGGACTCTGTTATGGAAAACAAGTGAATAAGAATCTTGTGGCATAGCAGCCTTTCTAGAAAAAGAAATTTGGGGGAAGGTGGTAGAATTGACTATTCCAAGAGACCTGGCTTTTGGCTTCTCTAAAATTGAGTTTCTTTTGTCTGAACTGCTAGTTTTTACCTTTCAGAATGTGAAACCTTTTCTTTTACAGGATATGAGATTAAATCTCTTCTTCACAGACCAGTTAATTGAAAATTAGGACAGCCCTTTACAAAGTGTGATACTTTAGGCCGCTGTCACTCTCAGGTGACACCTCCTTTAGGTACTTCTTACTCTTTACTGGCCCAGGGGGTCCGTCTCCACCCACCTGCATATATTGAGGCCCAAGTGTTCCTTTGTTGTTAGATCACCTTCACAGTCTATGTAGTATATATTTTTACTGTGATTCAGATGGTGGGAAAATGAAATTAGTAGAGAAGAATTGAGTTTTCCTTTTGAGATTTTGTTTTTCTTTGTTCTTCTTTTTATTAATTTCTTTTTTTTATTTTTTAGAAAAATTTTTCCATGGTTACCTGATTCATGTTCTTGCTCTCTCTCCTCTCCCCCCACCCCCCATAGCCAACTCGAATTTCCACTGGTTTCTTCATGTGTCATGGATCAAGACCTAGTTCCATATTATTGATAATTGTTCTAGGGTGGTCATTAAGAGTCTACATCCCAAATCGTGTCCGCATCAACTCATGTATTCAAGCAGTTGTTCTTCTGTGTTTCCACTCCTACAGTTCTTCCTCTGAATGTGGGTAGCGTTCTTTTCCATAAATCCCTCAGAATTGTCCTGGATCCTTGCATTGCTGCTAGTACAGAAGTGCATTACATTTGATTTTGCCACAGTGTATCTGTCTCTGTGTACAATGTTCTTCTGGCTCTGCTCCTTTCACTCTGCATCAATTCTTGGAGGTCATTCCAGTTCACGTGGAATTCCTCCAGTTTATTATTCCTTTGAGCACAATAGTATTCCATCACCAGCATATAACACAGTTTGTTCAGCCATTCCCCAACGTCCCCTTGTCTTCCAGTTTTTTGCCACCACGAAAAACATGGCTATAAATATTTTTGTACATGTCTTTTTATCTACGATCTCTTTGGGGTACAAACCCAGTAATGGTATGGCTGGATCAAAGGGCAGGCAGTATTTTAGAGCTATTTGGGCATAGTTCCAAATTGCCATCCAGAATGGTTGGATCAGTCCACAACTCTACCTGCAGTGCATTAATGTTCCAATTTTGCCACATCCCCCTCCAACATTCATTACTCTCCTTTGCTGTCATTTTAGCCAATCTGCTGGGTGTGAGGTTTTCAGAGTTGTTTTGATTTGCATTTTTCTAATTATTAGAGATTTAGAACACTTTCTCATGTGCTTATTAATAGTTTTTATTTCTTTATCTGAAAATTGCCTGTTCATGTCCCTTGCCCATTTATCGATTGGAGAATGGCTTGATTTTTTTGTACAATTGATTTAGCTCCTTGTATATTTGAGTAATTAGACCTCTGTCAGAGTTTTTTATTATAAAGATTTTTTCCCCAATTTGTTGTTTCCCTTCTGATTTTAGTTGCATTGTTTTTGTTTGTACAAAACCTTTTAATTTCATGTAATTGAAATTATTTATTTTATATTTTGTAATTTTTTCTAATTCTTGCTTGGTTTTAAAATCTTTCCTTTACTTCTCTACTAGCAGCAATGCAAGAATCCAGAGCAAGGCTGAGGGACTTATGAAAAAGAAAACTAGCCACACTCAGAGGAAGAACTGTGGGAGGAGAAACACAGAAGAAAAACAACTTCTTGAGCACATGGGCTAATGGGGATATTATTGGGGATGTAATTGCTAAATGATAACACTAGTCCAACTATCAATAATATGGAATTAGGTCTTACTCAATGATACATGTAAAACCCAGTGGAATTGTGCGTCAGCTAAGTGGGGGCTTGGGGGAGAGGGAAAGAACATGAAACATGTAAATATGGGAAAACATTCAAAATAAAAATTTTTTAAATTAAAAAAAAAATAAAATCTTTCCTTTCCCAGAGATCTGACAAGTATACTATTCTGTGTTCACCTAATTTTCTTATAGTTTCCTTCTTTATATTCAAGTCATTCACACATTCTGAATTTATCTTGGTGTAGGGTGTGAGATGTTGATCTAGACCTAATCTCTCCCATATTGTTTTCCAATTTTCCCAGCAGTTTTTATCAAATAGTGGATTTTTGTCCCAAAAGTTGGGCTCTTTGGGTTTATCATAGACTGTCTTGCTGACATCACTTATCCCAAATCTATTCCACTGATCCTCCCTTCTGTCTCTTAGCCAATACCAAATTGTTTTGATGACCACTGCTTTATAGTATAGTTTAATATCTGGTGCTGCTAGGCCACCTTCCTTCACGTTTTTTTTTTTTTCATTTTTTCTCTTGATATTCTTGATCTTTTGTTCTTCCAAATGAACTTTGTTACACCAGCCTTACTAGTGATCTATTTGATTAAAGACTTTGGATGTTCTGAGTTAGTTTGGGCTTTTGCTCTCTAATGGCAAGTTGAAGAGACTTTTGGGGGAAAATAAAGGCTTTGTTTATGGTTCAGTAGGAGGGAATGAAGTAATGCAGAGCAGCCAGACCACAAAGAGTTTTTCAGTCTAAGATAAAAGCAGTCTAACCGAAAGGTTTTGAATGGTACGGACAGTTCAAGAAACAACTCTTTTAGAATCAAAACTCTACCTTACATTACTAATCTAGGTGTTGTTTTCCAATTAGTAAATATAATATTAGCAACTTGAATTTGAAACAGTTTTGAACTTCCCACCTAAAAAGAGCAATAAAGAAGAAAAATCACAGATTTATATCTGAAAAGGTTATTTAACCTGCTAGTTGAGTCTATGAAAGTTAAGAAGAGAAATCTCAAAGAAGTATGTCTTCACTTTGGAGCAAGTTCAAGTAAATATGATGGGAGGCCTCTTTAGGCTTCAGTTTCCTTATCTGTAAAATGAGATTGTACCAGATGATTTTTTATACCCTTGTATATTACATAATTTTCACTAGTCTATTAAGATTAATAAGTTCCGATAACAATTTAGTACCAAAAATCTGTGTTCATTTTTAAAATTGAGCATCCACTATGTGCGTACTGACATACTTCTAAAGTAGACTTGCCTCTACCTTCTTCCAGGAAGAAGAGAAAAATGGATCCTAGGAAATGGGTTATCCTGCCCATCTGATATATTGCTGGCACTTTGCCTTTGACTCAAAAACTATGTCAGGGACAGCAGGCATTAGAAGAAAGGACAGGATGGCTTATAAGGCAGGATTTGTAGGAATTAGTTTTGGTGAGACTACCTGGTCTTTCACTCTCCACACTATCTATGCTATGATAATCCAATTTGAATGGATGAGATTTGTTGACTTTCTTTTCAGTGTCAACTCCTCCATTCCTACTGCTCAGTTCTCTAGTCCAGCCTTGGCTCCTAACTAGTTTCTCTTCAGTCCATTCTGCAAACAGTAGCCAGGCTCCTGTCCCTCTCCTCTTCTGATAATGAGGAACGTTAGTGGACAGAGCCTTGGGAAAGAATCTTGAGTTTGAGACATACCTAACTTTCCAGTTTGACTGGCATGTACTGACCTTTCCACACAATGAGTAGAAAAGGAGTTGGATTTTGAACTTCTTTCTTCCCCATGACCAATGTAGGACCACCAATCCCTGTCTTCCCTGGGCTTCCTTTGATGTTCCTGCTGTGCATGTCCATGGCCACCTACAATAGCTATGTGCCCCATCTTTTCTGGGGCAGTCTTAATTTCAAGGAAAATGTTATGGTTTCATGAAGGGAAGAAGTATCCTTAGTTAGACTCCTTATCTTGTTTTTTGGGTTTGGGTTTTTTTTTTTTTTTTTTGGTTCAGGAAGTCATGTCATTGTCTTGGTTGTCTAGAGACCCTTGGGTCTCCTCACTTCTACCTTCCTGGTTGACCTTCGTACTTGGCTTTCTCTCTCCCCCTTCCACTTTGACTTCATGGAAGATCCTTTGACACCTTAAAGGCAGTTCTACAGTTCCACTGGTATAAAATAGTACTGGTAATTCTTACCCGTTGAATGATTCCTTAATTCTTGAGATTTTCAGGGGATAAATTGGAGTTCTTTGTAGCCCTGGTTCCTTGACGCTGTTCCGTGCTCCCTTTGTAGCCCAGATTGAAAGCCTCCCTGAATCCAAGATGTCCAGATGCCCAATCTATGTATAGCCCCTGAAACACTGACACCCCCCACCCCAAGCCCTACTCCTCTTTTTCCTAGAAGCTCCTTCATCTTACCTCACAGGGATTCCTAAAACCTGAGAATAGGCTCAGCCACACAAAGACTGCAAATAATATAACTTTTTTTTTTAATTTGGGTTTTTTGGTTTTTTTTTTAAACCCTTGTACTTCGGAGTATTGTCTCATAGGTGGAAGAGTGGTAAGGGTGGGCAATGGGGGTCAAGTGACTTGCCCAGGGTCACACAGCTGGGAAGTGGCTGAGGCCGGGTTTGAACCTAGGACCTCCTGTCTCTAGGCCTGACTCTCACTCCACTGAACTACCCAGCTGCCCCTTAATTTGGGTTTTGACAATAATCCATTTGCTGTTTATACCAAAGGTGAAGAAGTAGTTTGGAGCAAAGAAAAAAATGAACCATTCTAGTTCATGAAGACAAGGCAGTACTTTCAAATATAAACCTTTAACGTTCTAAGAAATGAGATAATACCATCACCAAACCTGTTGGTTGTTGGACTTTGTCTTGCAACCAGTTTATTTCCCTAAAATCCTTTTTTCTCATAAGTTCCTAAAAACCTCTGTTTTGAGATTTTGTATTCACAATGTTTTCCAGAAACATTGCCCTGAATGATAATGGGTGGTCAGGCCGATGATAGCCTTAAACACTTGACTTAGCATACACTACTACATCTGAGGCACTGTTCTAGGTGTGGAGGGAGATGAAAGACCAATCCTGCTTTAGAGAAGCCTACAGCCTAGTAGAGGACAATATGCCTAACTGGTACGTTGGTGTTTTCATTGGTGTGATTGCTGATGGCAGCCACTTCTGCATTCATCATCTGTATCTTTACAGAAACTAACCCACAAAAGAGCCACTTTGAAGCCTTACTACCTCTGTCCCACCTTGGATGCTTTTATACCACTCATTGTTGATAGCACCACCATCCTTGGCAAGTTCCCTGGACCCTTGGCTGACCTGTGGTTAGATTATCCTGCACTTATAGTGTGCCATAATTTCCCAGAGAAGGCTGAAGTGTTTTTAGGAGCCTCTGATCTTCTCAGGTTATATATGGAATCAAAGGCTATATTTTGCAACTCCCCACCTCACTCTTCTGTGATTTTCCTTCCTGCATGTAAGCCAGAGAGGATCTCTCCAGGGTGCTGGAGGCCTTCCTTGAAGATGTATAACATTCTCTGGGAGACAGTACAGTCCTTGGTCTGTCCATCTATTACCTCCTGCTATGACATCTGACCAGCCCTCCTTTTTGATAATATTTTATAGCATACAACTCATCATTGGTAATAGACTGCAGCCTGCAGTTTTGATTCTTTGGAGACTGTGGTGGTCCATAATTCATAGTCCTTGAAAATCACTAGGCTTAATATCAGTGTTATTTTAAAAGATAGGTGTTTTTGTTTTAGGGAGGATTGTGGAACCAATGAAAGTACTACCTAGAGACACTTTTCCTCATTCTTAAATTCTGAACCTAGCTCATGTTCCATCTGCAATGGTCAGTGTGTGTGTGTGTGTGTGTGTGTGTTAGCATTTGGAGATTGTGTGTATGTAAAATCAAACAACTGTGTATCGTCTGTACGATGTACACTATTTATTCACTTTGTTTTTTCTATGTGGGGCTGTCAAGGTTAGTCTCTTCTGAAGGGCCATTGATTTTTCTATGGAGGCCCTTAGTCATTGTGAGAATCTGTGTGATTAGTCTACCACTTACTAACAGGAATATCTGGAGACTTGTCTTTTTACAGAGAAGGATTCCTTTTTTTATTTGGACATTGTGCCAGATATCCTCCATGAACACTTTTAATAAACACCTGTCTTCCTATTTGGTGCTTCCTTAAGTGGAGTGACAAATAGTAACAGTCATAGTATTGGTGACTTTCGTATGATTTTTCTCAATATGGGAAACTGAGAAGAGCTGTTAAAGCTGCATTTTGTTCGAAATAAAAGGCTTTTTCGGAACAAAAACAGACATAGCAGAATGATTTCATTTTTTCTGTCTTTGTTAGTTATGTGAGTGAAGATATAATCTAGGGTAGGAACTGGCTTCCAAAGAGCCTGCCTTTTTCTTTCCCAAGTTTTTCGCCAAGAATGCTTTCCAGGTCAATCAGACAACAAACACTTATCAAGTGCCTACTTTGTGCCAGGCATGCTGTTCAGCACTGTATACCCTGCTCATAAACATTTTACATGTGATAAAGTAGGTATGATTGGCCTTTTGCATTTCTTCTGTCATCTTTGACATCTTTTTTGGGGCAGTTGAACTCTCCGTAATCTTGTACATTCTTTTGAAATCTCCCTTTGAACAAGACACTTGAGGCAAGGAGCCAAACCGCATTTGGTCATTTCAGCAGTCTAAGCATGAGATGATGAGGTGTACAATCAGATGGCAGGTGTGTGAGTCCAGAGAAGGGGATAGATAGGAAAGAAACTGTGAAGGGAGAAATGATAAAACATGGGGACAGACAGGATTTGGAGAGAGAGAGAGAGAATGATAATGACACAGAGGTGATAAATGAGCCTGGATGACTGGTAGGATAGGGGGTACCTTCAGCAGTAACATGAAAATTTGGGACAGGGAAGGTCTTGGGGAGGAAAAATAAGAAGCTCTGATTTGGATTGGTCTATAGGATATTTGGTTTGAAATGTCTACTGGAGAGAGTGATGAGAGTGGAGGTAAAGGGAGAGCTTAGGGCTTTGACACAAGTATCTGAGAATCATCTACAAAGATGCTCATTGAATCCATATGGGCCCTTTTTTTTTTTTTTTTTGGTTTACCTGTAACTTTTATATTTTCTGGTTTCGTTAGTGAGTACAAACATGTTTTCCTTTAGTTGTTTGTCACAGAATTTGAGAAGCTGGAAGGAACCTTGGTAGCCATCTAATCCAACCCATAAACTGAAAGCAGTCCCTACTATAACATAGCTGACATAAATGACCATTAAAGCTCTGCTTGAATACCTCCAAAGAGCAACTGACTGCAGATATGATTATTTCTCTTCTCATTTTTGATTGGTCATTATCAGATCCATTTGGGAAAATCTGAATCTCCTGCAAGTTTTGACTTTTCAGATGCTTATTAAATCTTACTGAGGCAATAATTGCTCCATAAATGAGATATGTTAACTCAGAATGCCTCTGGAGGGGGACAACCCACAAGTTGGTACTATAACTTAGTCTCAGTTCAGTTCCTCAGTTCAGTGTAACAATAGCTACAGTGTTAATGGGTACTTAGTTACTCATAATTTTCATAATCTATACAGGAAAATTTTCATGATCTGTCCTCTTTAAAAAAATTGGTGATGGGGGCAGCTGGGTAGCTCAGTGGATTGAGAGCCAGGCCTAGAGACGGGAGGTCCTAGGTTCAAATCTGACCTCAGACACTTCCCAGCTGTGTGACCCTGGGCAAGTCACTTGACCCCCATCGCCTACCCTTACTCTTACCCTTACACAGTATTGACTCCAAGATAGAAGGTAAGGGTTTTAAAAATTTAAAAAAAATTTTTTAATTAAAAAAAAATTGGTGATGTAAGTTGTGGATTCTCTAAATACAAATAGTCATTTTTTAACCAGAAGGGCTGTTAATTAGTTTTGGTATGGTAAACTCAGTGTGTTTTGTTGAAGTAATAACTTCATCTTGCCATACTTTTTTTGCTTTAAAAAAGTTTATTTTCATCATCTTCATTTCTAAATGTATTTCTTCCCTCCCCTATTCAGCCATGTCATCCCTTTTTTAAAAGTGCTATCTTTTTTTATTTGTTTAGGTATAGTGTCTGACTTTGTGATACCCTTGTAAACTAAAACTGAAGGTTTCTTTTACATTTAACAAGATTTCCTTTTCCCTATCTTTTTATGTGGAAGTTATCATGACTCCTTCGTCATAAGACTGTGTGCTAATATCATTCTGGGAAGAAGATTTGTAAATCCTCTGTAAATCTGTTGGAAAGCTAGGAAAGGAGTTAAAACAGGAGATCACAATTTCCAATGCCTTGAACTCCCTTGTTGTGCTGACTAGCTTCATGTTGAGAACTCCTTCTTCATGTAATACCCAACAGAAAATATCTGAACCGATAGAAATGATTGAACCCTTCCCTTATCAATAGAAATTTTGCATCTGTAGTATCTGTAAGCACATGTGCATAAGACCATGCAAGCATGTTGGGGCAGGAGAAGAGGGTGAGACCCTCTTTGGTTCCCTCTAAAACAGTAACTCTTATTGATTGTGTTGGCCAGTTAGCATTTATTAATCTCCTCCTGTGTGCTAGGCCCTGTACTGAACCCTGAAAATAAGGAGGAAGATAAAAGTCAATCTCTGCCCTGTAGGAGCTCATAGTCTAGCAAGAAGGATGATGTGCTAAACATCTTCATGCCAAATAACACCTGTCAGCCAAAAACAAAAAAGGAGGCTAGCCCTTTTCTTGGTCATATCCCATAGATGCTCTGGAAAGAATTGCTGTACCTTTTGTGATACTCGCAATGCAGTCTCTTCAGTATTTCTTTCATGTGATTCCCCTGGACCATTCCCACTGCCACCAAACTGTAACACTTCTGGCACCTCTGACCCTAACCTATTAACCATTATTCTAAGCTTCTCTCCCAGGGCTCTGTAGCCTTTCTTCACTCCAGTCCATCCTCAGTACCATTAGGAGGTTGGTCTTCTAATATGCAGCTGGAAGGGCAGCTAGGTAGCACAGTAGATAAAGAGCCAGTCCTGAGTCAGGAGGACCTGGGTTCAAATGTGATCTCAGACACTAGCTATGTGACCCTGGGCAAGCCATTTAAAATCAATTGCCTAGCCCTTGTCACGCTTCTGTCTTAGAATTGATACTAAAACATAAGATAAGAGTTGTTTGTTTGTTTGTTTGTTTGTTTGTTTGTTTGTTTGTTTAAAAAACTAAGCGGCTGGATCATTTCTTAAACATTTTTAGTTGCTTTCATCTGTTTACCTTATTTTTATTGTTCAGCCGTTTATGACTTCATTGGGGTTTTCTCAGCAAAGATTCTGGAGTGGTTTGCCATTTTCCAGGGTCATATAGCTAGTAAGTATCTGAGGCCAGATTTGAACTAAGGAAGATGAATGAGGCCCAGCACCTACTAACTTTTCTTTGTTTACCTTATAATTTCTTCTCATCCATAGGTGAGTACCTCATGATCCCATTTTATCTTGCCATTCCATTCTTGGTTCACTGTTTCCCATTACATATTATATGTTTCTTTCCAGCTGAAGGAGGCCCATACCCTAGAACAACCACCTTATCCTTGCACTCAGTCTCTGCCTGTTGAAATTCTACCCAGTCTATAAGACCTGACCAAATGTCATCTGATTCATAAAGCCCTCTTGTCTTACATTGAGACTTTTGAACCAGACTCTCCTTCCTGTGAATTTGTATTCTATTTTTAATTATAGTTAAATTATAGCATTCAAACCATTAGTTATTCCAGTAATAGATTTCAAATTCCTTCAATATAATGATCATTTTTTTTTACCTTACACACATATGTATATTTATTCCAAAGAGATTGTTGTTACATGTATTTTTTTTACATTTATTAATATTCATTTTTAACATGGTTACATGATTCATGCTCCTCCTTTCCCCTTCAACCCCCCCCGCCCCCCCCCTACCCATGCGCATTTCCACTAGTTTTGTCATGTGTCCTTGATCAAGACCAATTTCCAAATTGTTGGTAGTTGCATTGGTGTGGTAGTTTCGAGTCCACATCCCCAATCATGTCCACCCCAACCCATGCGTTCAAGCAGTTGTTTTTCCTATATGTTTCCTCTCCTGCAGTCCCTCCTCTGAATGTGGGCAGCATCTTTACCATAAATCCCTCAGAATTGTCCTGGGTCATTGCATTGCTGCTGGTTCAGAGGTCCATTACATTCGATTTTACCACAGAATGTCAGTCTCTGTGTATAGAGTTCTTCTGGCTCTGCTCCTTTCGCTCTGCATCAGTTCCCGGAGGTCTCTCCAGTTCGCCTGGAACTTCTCCAGTTTATTATTCCTTTTAGCACAATAGTATTCCATCACCCGCATATACCACAGTTTGTTCAGCCATTCCCCAATTGAAGGACATACCCTCCTTTTCCAATTTGTTGCCACCACAAAAAGCGCAGCTATAAATATTTTCTTACAAGTCTGTTTATCTATGATCTCTTTGGGGTACAAACCCAGCAATGGTATGGCTGGATCAAAGGGCAGGCATTCTTTTATAGCCCCTTGAGC
>NC_058134.1:214369432-214549342 GCF_016433145.1 Gracilinanus agilis | reverse complement strand
CTTTCTAATTTTTTGAGTTGCATGCCCAATTCATTGATCTCTGCCCTCCTTAATTTGTTAATATATGCACTGAAGGATATAAATTTCCCCCTGAGTACTGCCTTGGCCGCATCCCACAGAGTTTGGTAGGATGTCTCATCATTGTCATTCTCTTCAATGAAATTGTTGATTGTTTCTATGATTCCTTCTGTGACAAATTGGTTTTGGAGAATCATATTATTTAATTTCCAATTAGTTTTTGATTTTCCTGTCCAGGTGCCCTTACTAATTATTTTTATTGCATTATGATCTGAGAAGGTTACATTTATTATTTCTGCTCTTTTGCATTTGTTTGCAATGATTCTATGCCCTATAACATGGTCAATCTTTGTGAATGTGCCATGTGCAGCTGAAAAGAAGGTGTATTCCCTTTTGTCCCTATTTATTTTTCTCCACATATCAATTAAATCTAATTTTTCTAGGACTTCATTCACCTCTCTTACCTCTTTCTTATTTATTTTTCGGTTTGATTTATCTAGATCTGACAGAGGAATATTTAGATCTCCCACTAGTATGGTTTTACTATCTATTTCCTTCTTGAGCTCTGCCAGTTTCTCCTTTATGAATTTGGATGCTATGCCACTTGGTGCATACATATTGAGCAGTGTTATTTCCTCATTGTTTATACAGCCTTTAATCAGGATGTAATGACCTTCCCTGTCTTTTTTAATCATATCTATTTTACTTTGGCTTTGTCAGAAATCATAATAGCCACTCCTGCCTTCTTTTTCTCATTTGACGCCCAAAAGATTTTGCTCAAGCCCTGAACCTTAAACTTGTGTATGTCCACCCATCTCATATGTGTTTCTTGTAGATAACATATGGTAGGATTTTGGTTTCTAATCCACTCTGCTATTTGCTTCCGTTTTATGGGCGAGTTCATCCCATTCACATTCAGAGTTATAATCATCAGTTGTGCATTTGCTGACATTTTCGTATCCTCCTCTATTCCTACCCCCTTTTTCTTATACAATTTCCTTTTAAACCAGTGGTTTGCTATTAAGCCGCTATCCCTTATCCCCTCCCTTGATTAACTTCCCTTTCTACCCCCTCTCTTATTTCCCCCCTTTTTGTTTTTAAACGCCTTATGAATTCCCTCCCCCTTCTTCTCCCCTCCCTTTTTTTGACCTCCCCACTCCCCTGCTCCCCTTGGTTTATCCCTTCTGACTTCTCAGAAGGGTTAGATAAGAGTTTCATATCCCAATGGATAGTATAGCTACTCTTCCCTCTCCAGGTTGATTACACTGAGAGTAAGGTTTGATTATTACCTCTTAATGCTCTCTTCCTCTTCTTCTTATAATAGTATTTGTCCCCTCTCCTTCCCATGCCCTCTTTGTGTGTAATAGAATATCCTATTTTTCTCATTCACTCAAGTTTCTCTTGGTGTTCCCTACTATTCACCCCCTCTTTCCCATCCCCCATGTCATCTTAAATTATTTAGTGTTCCACCCTCACCCTGTGAATTATTCTTCTGATTACTATAATAGTGAATACTATTATAGTGAATAGAGTTCACTACAGAGAATTATACATAACATTTCTCTACATAGGAATACAGATAATTAGATCTTACTGAGGCCCTTAAAAAGGCAAATTTAAAAATTATAAGTTTTCTTTCTTTCCCCTCTGTTTCTTATTTATCTTTTCATGTTTCTCTC
Organism: Gracilinanus agilis; assembly: GCF_016433145.1. NCBI lineage: Eukaryota > Metazoa > Chordata > Mammalia > Didelphimorphia > Didelphidae > Gracilinanus > Gracilinanus agilis. Next base: position 214,547,645 of record NC_058134.1, on the reverse strand, counting down.
GATTTTTGTGGTTGGATATCAAACTTTCCATTGAGCCCTGGTCTTTTCTGTGCAAAAACGTGGAATTCTTCAATTTTGTTGAATGCCCATATTTTCCCCTGGAAATATATAGTCAATTTTGATGAGTAGTTGATCTGTGGTTGCAGGCCCAGCTCTCTTGCCTTTCTGAATATTGTATTCCAAGCCTTACGGTCTTTTAGCATGGAGGCTGCCAGATCCTGTGTGATCCTGATTGGTGTTCCTTGATATTTGAATTGTCTCTTTCTGGCTTCTTGTAAGATTTTTTCTTTTGCTTGAAAGCTCTTGAATTTGACAATTATATTCCTGGGCGTTTCCTTATCTGGATCGAATGTCGTGGGTGTTCTATGGATCCTTTCAACGTCTATATTGCCCTCTTGTTGTAGGACTTCAGGGCAATTTTGCTGAATAATTTCTTTTAGTATGGAGTCCAGGTTTTTATTAATTTCTGGTTTTTCTGGAAGACCAATTATTCTCAAATTGTCTCTTCGAGACCAGTTTTCTTGGTCTGTCACTCTCTCATTGAGATATTTCATGTTTCCTTCTAATTTTTCAGTCTTTTGACTTTGTTTTATTTGTTCTTGTTGTCTTGAGAGATCATTAGCTTCTAATTGCTCAATTCTAGCCTTTAGGGATTGGTTTTCGGCTATAATCTTTCGGTTTTCAGCTATGATCTTTTGGTTTTTGGCTATAATCTTTTGGTTTTCAGCTATAATTTTCTGGTTTTCCTTTTCGCTCTGGTCATTTCTGGTGTTCAATTTGCTTATCAGTTCATTTGATTTCTGAGCTTTTTCCAATTGCAAGATTCTACCTTTTAAACTGTTATTTTCTTGCCAGATCTCTTCCATTTTCCTCAAAATCTCAGTTTTGAACTCTTCCATAGCTTGTGACCCGTTTTCCTTATTTGAGGTGGGTCCAGATGCTTGTTTGTTCTCCTCCTCTGTTTGCTCGGTTGTCTGGATTTTCTCTGTGTAAAAGTTGTCGAGTATTAAAGACTTTTTTTTTCTTGTTGTTAATCTTTCTCTTCTGAACTTCCTGAATCTGGGTAGCCATCATTAGCCCAGCAGCTTCTCAGCTTTATCCTCGCGCTCAGGGTCTGTCTGCGGTCTTTTGGCTCCTGAGGTCTGAGGTCTGGTTCTTTCCAAGGTCAAGCCCCCTGGTGGTCCCCCTTGCTTGATCCTCTGCCGGAGGTTCCTTTACAAGTCTCAGGGCGCTGCTTCCACAGTTGTATACCCATCTGCACTGGTTCCCCACTCAGGGTTTCAGAGCTTTAGCTCCTGGCTGTGTCTGCCTCCACCCACGCCTCCGCCCGCGCCTGCACTCTGAGCCCGCACTCAGAGTTTGTGTGCATTCTTTAGCTTTTTGGGCTCCCAAATCTTGCTGCTCTCAGGAACAGGCCCTGGAGCTGCCAATGACTCGATGGGTGCCCCAAACTTGCTTTATTTCTTTTTAGTTGGCTTCGGCGTTATAGGTGTTGTGTGTGGAGGGGGTGGGGGTGGGGTGGTTGCTCAGCCTGCGATTTAGTGAGAGCTGTTTCACCCCTTTATAGCATGAAAATGTCCCGATTCCACGTACCTTCCACACTGCACCCTGTTGTGGGGTTCCTCTGTTTGTCTGGACTTGTTTTTATGTCCCCTTGAGGAGTCTTGTGTGTTTCGGTCAGGAGAGGTTAAGAGCTGCTGTTTACTCTGCCGCCATCTTAACCCGGAAGCATCTGATCATAGACTTCTGATGGTGTCCCTGATGCCATTTCCGAGCTTCCTGAGCCTGTCTCTTTGCCATTCTTTGGATGATTCTCTACTTGAATTCTTTGGAAACTGGTTTTCTATGACTTGTAACCATCCAGCAATAACAGAATGAAATTGCTTGAAAAAATGGAATCTTTGCTTCAGGGAGAAACTTAGATGTGATTAGGTCCTAGTGTCTAGTAAGGAAAGCAGCAGATTAGGAGTCAGAGGGCCTGGATTCATATTCTGTATCTGTCATTCATCCCTTGGGTGACTGTGGGCAAGTCCCTTAATTTCTCTGGAACTGTTTCCCAATTGTTGAAATCTTTGATGATCCTGAAGGTTTCTTCTAGCCCCAAATCCCATATGTTTCCTGGTGATGCCTTATTGTCTGCTTGTGGATTCAGAAATGGGCACGGTGCCAGATGTTCATGACAACCATCAACTGTACAGATGAGATATGTTCTGCTCTGTGGTATGGGGAGAATGGTAGATAAAAAAGAGGCAAATGGTACCAGAAAGCTGCCTTAATCAGTGGCTGTGCTGCTGCTGCTAGAGTAGAAAATAAAAGACATGGCTTGCTTCTTAAGACATCTAGTCCAGAAGCACCATATAGTGTCAAGGGCAGCCTCTCTTTGTGTTAAATTTTGTCTTTCTGCTATTTATTGTGCTGATGTTGTTAATCACATAAAGATGTAATAATCCAGGCAACTTCAGAGTATAGCCCTACTCCTATCATTGATAATCTAATGTGATATGACTGAAAATAAAGATTAGACAAAAATTACTGTGTAAGATTTCCACCTGGAGTAATCAATATTTTGGATATTATCAGATGATTTCTTCATGTTATGTGATTGTTCTACTGTTTGAGATAATCACAGAATGTTAGCTTTGGAAAGCATGTCAGAGGGCCTTTGGTGTCTGAATAACATCCTTCCTATAGGTAAGTCGTTGGCCATCTGCTTCTTGAAGATCTCCAGTGATGGGGACTTCTTCCAGAGGCAGCCTCTTTTCCTCATATTTTAATGGGCCCTGTGGAAATCAGCTCTTCTTTCTAATAGCTCTGTTCTTAGGCCAATCAGAAAATCTCTTTGTTACTTATTTGATGACTTTTCCAAAGCCGGAACACAGTCATTAATGCCCACCTACCCTTAGTTTTCCTTTCTGTAGATGAAACATTCCCATTTCTTTCCACTAGGCCAGTGATTCCCAAAGTGGGCGCCACCGCCCCCTGGTGGGTGCTGCAGTAATCCAGGATTGCAGTGATGGCCACAGGTGCATTTGGGGGAGGTGAATGAATAACTGTAAGAGGGTGGTGATAGTATGTGACAGGGGGCGCTAAGTAATATTTTTTCTGGAAAGGGGGCAGTAGGCCAAAAAAGTTTGGGAACCACTGCACTAGACCTTGAACAGCAGTCTCCTCATGACATCTTAGATGGTATCCTTTATGTATTCCCCAGCTTGTCATTGTTTTTCTTGAAATATAGCATCCTTATGGTCTTCTGGCAGTTATAATGCTGCCATTTTGATTAAGGTAGGCAGTTCTGCAGAATACCAGATTTATTCTCATAGAGAGAAAAACCCAAATCTATGTCTCTTCCTTCCCTTCTCCTCTCTACTCAGTACTACTTCTAGGTTAGATGAAACACAAATACATCTTATGATTTATTATTTGAGAGGTGTAATAAAAGGAGCCTGATTCATTTTGGCAGTCTTTGAGTACCTATTGTGTGTACTCACACAGGAAGACCTGTGGTCAGGGCTTTGTTAGGGCACTGCTAGTTTATGCAGAATGGTATCTGTCCCCTGTGCTGGTATATGGCAACATATGGTGTGTGTGTGTGTGTGTATGTGAGATAAAACATACAATGTGATACAATGGGTTTGGTAGTAGTGACTATGGTTCAAGGACTTTTTAAAAAATTTAATTTTCTGGGGGCAGCTGGGTGGCTCAGAGGTTTGAGAGTCAGGTCTAGAGACAGGAGGTCCTGGGTTCAACTCTGGCCTCAGACACTTCCTAGCTGTGTAACCCTGGGCAAATCACTTAACCCCCATTGTCTAGCCCTTACTGCTCTTCTGCCTTGGAGCCAATACACAGTATTGATTTTAAGGTGGAAGGTAAGTGGTTAAAAAATTAATTTTCACTCTGACAGGGGGTCTAATTACTCAAATATACAAGGAGTTAAATCAATTGTATAAAAAATCAACCCATTCCCCAATTGATAAATGGGCAAGGGACATGATTAGGCAATTTTCAGGTAAAGAAATCAAAAGTATCAATAAGCACATGAGAAAGTGTTCCAAATCTCTAATAATTAGAGAAATGCAAATCAAAACAACTCTGAGGTATCACCTCACACCTAGCAGATTGGCTAAAATGAAAGAAGGGGAGAGTAATGAATGTTGGAGGGGATGTGGCAAAATTGGGACATTAATGCATTGCTGGTGGAGTTGTGAACTGATCCAACCATTCTGGAAGGCAATTTGGAACTATGCTCAAAGGGCTATAAAAGAATACCTACCCTTTGATCCAGCCATACCATTGTTGGGTCTGTACCCCAAAAAGATCATAGATAAACAGACTTGTATGAAAATATTTATAGCCTTGCTTTTTGTGGTGGCAAAAAACTGGAAAAGGAGGGTATGCCCATCAATTGGGGAATGGCTGAACAAATTGTGATAGATGCTGGTGATGGAATACTAGTGTGTTCAAAGGAATAATAAATTGGAGGAATTCCATGTGAACTGGAGAGACCTCCAGGAACTGATGCAGAGCGAAAGGAGCAGAGCCAGAAGAACTCTATACACAGAGACTGATATACTGTGGTAAAATAGAATGTAATGGACTTCTGTACTAGCAGCAATACAATGACCCAGGACAATTCTGAGAGATTTATGGTAAAGAACGCTACCCACATCCAGAGGAAGGACTGCAGGAGTGGAAATACAGAAGAAAAACAACTGCTTGAACACATAGGTTGAGGCAGACATAATTGGGGATGTGGACTCGAAACGACCACACCAATGCAACGATCAACAATTTGGAAATAGGTCTTGATCAATGACACATGTTAAAACCAGTGGAAATGTGCGTCGGCTATTGGGGGGGGTGAAGGGGAAAGTAAGAGTATAAACCATGTAACCATGTTAACTTTTCTAAAAAATAAATATTATTAAATGTTAAAAAATTAATTTTTAATTTTTCCTTATTGGAATGTCTTGCATAGCATATACATACTACATATGTGTAATGAACAGAGACTATGCTCACCTACAACAGGTGAAATCATTGAGGAGAGTCCCCAGGCAGAAATTAATGCATGGACCTTCAGCTTTATTTTTTTAAGCCTTTGTCAAAAATGGCACAGAAGGCAAACAACTTGAGTAACAAAATTGCCTTAAGAAATTGAGAGAGAGAGAGAGTTGATATACCTGATTAAATGGATTGTTTAAGGAATTGAGGTTCTGGTTAATAAAAATGTTAGTTATTAGAGGACTGGTTTTTTTGCATTTCATTCTTTGTGGCTCAGTGTGGTAGATTGTAGGATTTGGAGGAGAAAGGGACCTTAGAGGTCATCTGGTGTGTCCATTCCCCCTCCCCCCACCCACCCCTTTTCCTCAGTGTACTCTTATCATAGAAGTAGACACATTCTAAGTATAAGACATGCTAGATGGTCCTGCTGGATGTATGGAGAGGGAGGAAGAAGGCACTTGAGAACTTCCTTTATTGTCATGGGTACAGGGACTGCAAAGATAAACACATGCCTCTGCCTTCAAAAAGCTTCTTTTGGAGATACCAGTCTGTCGCCTTCCAGGCCTGTCTGTACTCCAAAGAGCTTTGGTAATTTCAAAGTTCCTTCCATTGACTCAGATCAGAACCTGACAGTGTCATGTCTATGCCTGCCCATCATTTGCCACAGGGTATCTGCCCAACATGAGAGGCCTTCCTCATTCTCTCCTCATAGGAGTTTGGTGCCATTGTTACATGCTGACTTTTTTGTAAATAACCTGCTATCCTATGGTTCTCTGGTGACATTTTCATTGATATTTCTTACTAATTGTATGTTGTTATTGTCTCATTCCATACCCCTTTCTATGATACTCATTTTTAATTCTTTAGAGACTGATATTCCATAATTTGCTGCTATGTGGCAACACCAGGAAATTGTTGGTATTTAAAAAGATTGACTTCTGCTTTTAGGGGAGTGTGGCATCATTCACATGATTTTTGTCATCTCTGGACCACAATCCAGCCCACTCTCCTCTTTATGTTCAACTTTATGTTCAACAGTTTATTCATCTTTATTATCTGTTCCTATATATATACACACACATAGTAACAGACAACCTTCGTTCTAGCATGTCTACTCAAATGTATGTGGTAATGAAGACAGGAGACATTTTTCATACAAATGGTCAGATCAAATTTTTTTAAATGATTACAGATCTCTTCTGTAATCAGTACCAGCTGCTGTATTCCCAGCTTAATGTAATCAGCATAGTGTCACCTGAAAACTGAAGCATCTGAAGGACCTCCCCATCCAAAGAGAATCTCTCTTCAGTTTGGACTCTGGGATGGCTCTCCTCTGTCAAAGTGGCAAACACCCACTGCTAGCTAGCTAGCCTGCATTCCCCTGTTTTAGGACTGACCTGATTTGATCAGAGTTGTTGAACTAGGTTCTTTTGTTATCGTTTTTAAGGAGTTGTGAATGATTTGAATATATGAATGGGAGACCCCTTGTTGTAAAAGTGTTTGCCAGATTCCAGATTGCCTGCTAAAAGCTGCTGTTATTTTAAAAATGAATAAAACCATGACACTGATTTTTTTCCCAGTCCTTTGTCACCTAAAAGTTTAAGACTTGAAGCAATTCTAATTAGTTTAATGTTCTGGTTAATCGAAGTTTTACTCTGTTAGCATGTTTGGTTTTATGAGTCCATGCAGTGTCCATGAAGTAAGTAAATTTCTTTTGCTTTTGGAACAGCTATAATATCAGCATGAAGAAAGTGTCAGAAATCATCCTTGTTTATTCTTAGAAGTTGTATTGATACACCTCGTCCCTCTGTTTTTAGTTTTCGTTTCACTTTGCTTTGAAAGGGATTTTTAAAATTCTGTTAAGTGTTTTTAATTTAGAGAGATCAATGAAAACTGGAACAAAAATAAGCTTTATGCCAGGCTGAATTGTTTATTATTTCATTTTATCCTAAAAGTCAAAGAAGCATTTTCTATTTTTAGCTGCAAATTCCTCAACGGGTGTTTGCAGTGATAAAATCCCTTCAGGCAGCTAAAGACCTGGCAAGCAATGAGCACTGCTTTTCGAGTGGAATCAATTCAGGGCAAAGAGTAATAGGGAAAGTCTGTTGTTGAGCATTTATTTTCGCATTTTAAAAACAATTTAACAGAGCAGAGCACCCTTTTTTCATGCTAGTTCTGTGTTTTGTTGTCCAGAGAAGAACCATATTCACACTTTCTAGAAAACATTTTCAGATGATGCCAGAAAAGGTTTGGGGTTTATGGCATTTACATTCATAGCATATAATGCATTAGAAATGGTTTTTACCATGAACAAGAATAGGAGACCAAACCCCAATGGTTGTTGCCAAAAAAAAAATACAGATAAAGTGGATGTTAAATCTGGTTATAAGCTGATGGATTAAGAAATATTGAAACTCTTTAAACTTGTGACAGTGATAACATTTTGCAGCTACTACACAGAGCATCCAAGCAGTAGGAGGCAGTGATTTGGAGACTTGTTTGCAGCCCTTTAGAGCCAAGGACACTAGAGATGAGAGAATGCTGAAGTGTGTGCTGTTGGGGGTTGCTTACAGGGAAACTAACCTTCTTCCTGCTTTTCAGCCTCTTTGAGGGAGGTGTTCAGCACCTGTTAAAATCCAGAAATATTGGCATAACCCATGGCTTTTGTGACTTAGAATGGAGAACCAGAGAGATGGAGTAAGGACAACAGGAATAATCCATTGTGGTCCCCCAAATCAGTGGTGTATGTATGCTCTGTTCATTCCTGCCTATGAGTCTTTTGTTCATGCTAGTTCTCCTTCTTATCCTACTGCTGCCTGTCTAAATCCTGCCTGTTCTTCATACTCCATCCCAAGGCCCAGCTTGTTTCATGAAGCTTTTTATGACTTTAAGCTTATATTGGTCTCACCATCATCTGAATTCCATATATATTTTAAAGGCAGAAGGGGTAGGCAATGGAGGTTAAGTGACTTGTCCAGGGTCAAACAGCTAGAAAGTGTCTGAGGCCAGATTTGAACCCAGGACCTCCTGTCTCTAGGCCTGGCTCTCAAATCCACTGAGCCACCCAGTTGCCCCCCTCCTAATAAAATTTTACTTGTTACCAAATAGTTTTAAAGCTTTTTACTTTCTTTTGAATTGTTCCATGTATATTACTTTTGTCTCACTAACATATTGGGCAGCAGGACATCATAACTCCCACTTATATAACTTTTTTATGAAGTAATTTTTTCATTAGCAACCATATGAAGTAGATTTTACAAATAGTGTTACTTCAGTTTTATAGGAAACATAAAACCCAGAAAGGTGGGGTTGGATTTCCACCCATTAAATGTTGGACTGAAATTCTCTTGGACTTAAATTTAGGCTGATGTTTTCATAATGCCATAGGTTCTTATTGATGGATTTTGAATTTCTATAAGAGTTGTGCCTTAGCTGTATAGCTACTAGACATATAGCTTTGAATAATTAGAGAAGGTATAGAGATTTAACTTTAATCGGAACATGGGATTCAATATCGCATTGAAATAGAATATAGAGACAAATGGTGGTCTGAGAAGGTGGCAGATACTGAAGCCGACCAGGAGGCAACAGCTGGAGGTGACCCCAGGAGTTGAAAAGTTGAGGAAGAGCCTGGAGAAATGACCTCTGACCATAACCAGCAACTATGTTAATTCCAGAGGGACCTAGAGCAGAAGGCTCCTGAAGAAAGAAACATTCATTATGACCCACAACCCACAGGAAAGACTTCACCCATTAAGTTATTATTCACTGCATTAAGAAAATCATGCTGTACACTACAAAATAAAGTCTGTGTAGCACCAACAGAAAAGATTCTGCCTGCCTTTAGAATTATCTGAAAAGGTTAAGGGAGAACATCAACAAGAAACAATGGAAGGGGCAACAGTGGAAAGCTATTTATTGGAAAAGCTGTTTTGTAATATTAGAAAAGAACCAAGGAAGTTAATAAAGATTGTTAAAAAATCCATTTAAAATAATTTTTTTCCTATTCATTTTCTCTTATACTTGGCTAAACTTTTAATGGCCAGACTAGTCCAAAGTTCTAAGGCCTCTCCAGGATTGTAGCACTTGAGGCCCAGCTTGTACAGCAGACAGACTAATTATCTAAACTTCAGTGAGGGAGAATCACATCATTTATTAAATTTGGCTTCTTAGCTGAGAAACAACTGCTTTTGTGATCTTGGGAAAATAATATCTGTTCCTTAAATATTTTTTTCACGTCTCATCTATTTTGTCTTTCAGTAAAGTATTAATTTACAAATAACTTCCTTTATAAAAGGGGAGCTTTTTAGCATACTTGCTCAAAAACAAAGGCTCAAGGCAGAATCTGAAAGTTGTGTTCTTACGTTACTGCTATAATGGGATCTTAAAGTAGGCCAACAATTTGGAACCTAGTGTTGAAGCAAAATTTGTACATTACCTGGAGTTCTTTATTATTTGAAATAACAACAACTTGTCCCTGAATACTAGGACAGTAGTGTCTTTGGCCTGACACCCTGCAAAAGCACTATGACCATATTTTAAATTCTTAAAAAAACTCACACTATCCACACCCAGAGAAAGAACTGTGGGAGTAGAAAAACAACTGCTTGAACACATGGTTCGATGGGGATATGATTGGGGACATAGACTCTAAATGATCACTCTATTGCAAATATTAATAATATGGCAGTAGGTCTTGATCAATGACACATGTAAAACCCAGTGGGGTTCCTTGTTGGCTACAGGAACAGGGTGGAAGGAGGGGAGGGAAAGAAAATGAATCATGTAACCATGGAAAAATATTCTAAATTAATTAGATAAATAAAAACCTCATGTATTTGTGACTGAGCCATTTGACCGGGACATAGAGGCTGCTTTATCATGCAATCTTTGGTTTTAGAATTGTTGTGAGTGGTGGCTCCTCAGTTCACTGTCTAGATGCCTCCTTATATATCACTCTATCTAGAACCCTCTCTTGGCCTGAATAGCACCTATTGGGGAGTAAGATTTTTGACTCTTGGAGGAGAAATAATGAAGGAATCACAGCCCAGCCTCTGACAGCTCTGGCTTTGTTTCCTCTCCTACATCTCTGTCTTCAGACTTTCTCTTCCCAGCTTCAGACCAGAAGTCCAAAGATGAGGGAAACAAGTTTTCAAAGATTATTAAATGTTTATGTGGCTTCAAATATGCCACAATAAAACATAAGACTAAGAGTTTCAAAATTAAAACATTTTCATGTCTTAAATGGCAATCTTCATTAGGTTCATGGAACATCTAGTATAGAATTAGTTAGAATTGGAAGGGGCTTTTAGATCAGCTTACCCATCATCTCATTAATTTTATGGAGATGAGGAATCTAGGTTAATATAAATATTTCACATTAGTTATTTCACTGGAAAATGCATTTCCTGGTAACTCAGACTAGAAAAGCCAACTCGTCCTGTTTTTGTCTTCATACACTTGTATATAATTATAATCCCCAGGGGTAACTGCTAACAATTTGAGAGGTACAGCCTGCTGCCCCTTGCCAGGCATATTGTACAATTGCATTCCTTCACATGGCTTGGAAAATCAGGCCATTGCGACCTCTAGTTCATCATGAAATAGCCGACTTCTCAAGTTCCTTCTAAGTCACTCTTATTGTGGGAAATAAGCACAAATAACCAATTTTTTGGCAACTAAAAGTCAAGAAATCTAATAGCTAATAGTAAAAGCACAAGATCTAAATTTGTGCTGTAGTGTTTTTCAAAAAATGTTACTGTTATCTTTTTATTGGACTTTTCATCTTCCTCAGACGCTATCATGTTCAATTCCTATAACTTTTGTATAAATGAGTGCTATAAAACCTCTGATGAGATTTTCATCTTCTCTTTTCAGGATCTTGTTTTTGCACTGAATGTAGCCTGGACTGATCTCACGGGCTTCGAGAGCCCTGGGATACTTTCAAAGGTAAACCTACTACATTTGTGGTCATTCTGTAATGAGAATGAATAGGGCAAAAACATCATATGAATAATCAGATTAAGGTGTTCTGATCCTTCCCTGGCTCCCCATTGCATATAGAAGGAAGTCCAAGTCCTTGAGAATGAGGGAGAAAAAGCATATGGAGAAATACCTAGAGGATGGGGTACAAAAGTTTATGTAAATTTTTTCCCTCAAAAGAATGAGAAAATTGAAGCCCTTGTGTAGGTAGGTTCACAGATTTTGGCTTGAAGAAACCTTAAAAGGTCATCTGGTTCAGCTTCTTCATTTTACAGGTGAGGAAATGAAGGCTCAGAGTGTCTAAGTGACTTGCCCAAGGGTTACACAGATATCAGACAATATTCTTTCTCCTGGAAAGTGCCAGTGGTGAAGGGGAGGTCAAGGTTGACAGAGCAGGGTCTTAGTGGAGGCATCAGAGGGAAGAAGAGCAAGGACATGTCATCTGCCTCTAACATAAGAAGAAAAAGTAGAGAATTGGAGATGAGACTAAACAAGTGAGGAGCAGAAGAATGCCACTAAGAAATGAATCATGACTAGAATTTCAACAAGGAAAGGGTATTCCCAGCAAAGTGAACAGAACAAGGATATGTAGGTGGGAGAACGAAGGCCGAGTTCAGGAAGCAAGATGTTGTCCAGTGTGTCTGGCATAGACTTCTGTGGAAAAGCAATTCCTGCATATGGGTATGAGGTAACATCCAACTTAACGGGGAAACAGTGTAGAAGGGGGAAGGTTAGAAAGGAGGGAATAATCACCAGAAAAACAGATTTCCTGATTCTGGCAGGGTATGGGGGCAATTAAAAAGAGGAAAAGAAAAAAAACTAGTTTCTAAGTAGGTGCCTTAGATGGCCCCTTAGATAACTGAGGGATGTCTAAACAAATTTCAACATGTGAATATGATAGGATATTATTCCCTGTGAGAAATGACTATAGAGAGATAATTTCAGAGAATTCTGAGTAGTTTGAACTGATACAGCAGAGTGAACAGAACACGTCATGAAACACCCTTTAAAAGACCTAATAACTGACCATTGCAAGTGGCATGACTAGCCACTTGTCCAAAGGAGAGCAAATGAAGGATGTCACCCATCCACTGATAGATGAGGGATGGAGCCAAAGAGCAGAAAGAGGATATGACCACACATAGATTTGTTTTGCTCATTGATGCTTTTTTTGTTCCAGGTTTTTTATTAAGGGAATGATAAGCTTACAGTGATTTCTTCCCAAAGAGTACTACCACTGTCTCGTTTTTAAATATTCACAAATGAAAAAGAATAGATGAAAGTTCAGAATGTGGTACAGACACACGAGACAATTTGGATGCTGCCTCTCTTTTATTATATACTTCCTTTAAAAGCAAGGGATTTGGGGCAGAGCTAAGTGGCTCAGTGGATAGAGAGCTATGCCTAGAGATGAGAAATCCTGGGTTCAAATGTGGTCTCAGTCACTTCCTAGCATTGTGACCATGGGCAAGTCATTTAACCCCCTTTGCTTAGTCCTGATCACCGTTCTGCCTTGTGTTGATTCTAAGACAGAAGATAAGGGTTAAAAAAAAAGCAAGTGTTGTGACCTGGAGGTTCATGGTTTCATAGAGAATGTTTTTGGAGTATAGGAAATGTTCCTTTTGCATGTTTAATTCGGAACATAAATAAGTGCAGACATCCCATCTGAAGTTTCCGCTTCTCACTGTCTTTTCTCCTTGTCCCCCATTCCCACCTCTTTGCTGATAAGACTTTCCCAAACACCAAAGCCAGTGACCTTCTTCTTTCCTAGTCCTCATCCTGCTGTTGCATATACGATCCTTTCTCTCCTTGGGTACTCTCTCCTCCCTTGTCTTCAGAGATAGCACACACTGGTTTCATTCTTCTTCTTCCTCTCTAATCCCTTCACTTGCTTCTCTTACCTGACCCCTTAAGATAGTTGATCCTTCAGTTTCTTTCCTCCATCCACTCAACTTCTTTCTTTACACGGGCCCTTGGCATTCTTATTTAACTTTCAGAACTTCATCTATTACCTCTAGAATGTAGCAGTGCCAACAACAAACATTTATTAAGCATCAACTGTATGCTCAGCTCTGTGCTAAGTGCTAGAGGAGAAAGTTTAAGCAAGACATAGCCTTTGCAATTATGGAGCTTACAGTTTAGTAACCAGATAGAGAGGAGAATATCCAATATGGAGGTCTGGTTCACAGTGGAAAATGTTGCAGAGGGATATCATGGAGGATAAAGACTAAAACCAAAGCCATTAGGCTTGGCCTAGAAGAGGTCATTGCTGATCCTGACAGGAAGTACATTTAGAGGGTCAAAGGGAAATTCAATTGCAAGGAGGGGCTGAAGTGGAGGCATCACACATGAAGTTTTTCAACAAGGTTAGCAGATAGTGAAAATGATAATGCTGATAGTGGTGAACTAGCATTTAAGTATCACTTTAAGGTTTGCGAAGTGCTTTACAATTATTTTATCCTCAAACAACCCTGGGAGGTATAATTATTATCTCATTTTACAGATGAGGTAACTGTCTTGGTTAAATGACTGGCACAGGGTCACATAACTAGTCAGTACCTAAGGCAGGTTTTGAAAACAGGCCTTCCTCACTTCAAATCAGCTTTCTGTCCACTTGCCACCTGTAGTTCAGCTGAGAAGAGAGATGGGCCCATAGTTGTCTCACTTAGTATATTTTTCGGGAGAAAATGGATTCAAGCCTGTTTATCAGGAGCTAGGGGTGAGGGAGAGATTGAGAGAGGATAATGTATGGGAGCACAGGCCTTGAAAATTTCTTCTGTGCAGCCTTAATCTTCTCTTCAGGCTGTTGACCAAAATGTCTGCCTTCCTGTAGATGTCACCCTGGTAATCTGGACTCAGCTAGTTTAAAACTAAGCTCATTATTTTTCTCTCAAAAGTTTCATCTTCCTTTTGACTATGGTTCCTCTCAATGGCACCATGATTTACTTGGAGATGTAGTGAGGATGTCTGGCTTTCTCTTCCAGTTGGCTACATTTGCTCCTTAGGATTCCAGGATCTCCTGAGAGTTTGGGGAGTGTCTCTTCTCAGGTGCTATCAGCTCCAGCCCCTACTGGATGTTTGGACATATGGGGCCAGTTACAAAGCTCTCCAGTTCCAGTTAAACACTTAGCATTGCTTACCTTTGTCAAAGGGCTATTTGCTTCAAAGAACTCATGGGAATAGACATACAAACATTTCCCCTCTCCTGCCTACCTCAGTCTTTGGGAAGAAAGGCTCAATCTCTTTCTGGTCCCATATAGCATTGGTCCCTATTTTGAGATTTAATACACTAGTTGTCAAAAACAAATGTATTTCCAGTGCTGGGATGTAGGATGTAAAGCTGGTGACCATTGGCCCCAGTCTGTGAAACCTAGGAATCAGTATCCTGGTTATTAGGTAGAGAATGTGACTTGAGAATAATTCTGAATATGAAATTATTTTATTACTTCAGTTGTTTTCAAATGGAGAAAATCCTTTTGAAAACCTTTTCTTCTAAAATTTATGGAAAACCCAGGACAGATAGCACATGATACCACTTTTAGTTAGTCATCAACATGTATTGGCTTCTGTACTGTGTACTGAGCATTTTATAAGTTCAGAACTGCCCATGTGATCAGTATTTGCCACATGTTCTGACCTAGTGACTGACTTATGGTGAAATGATACAGTGGAGTTAGAATCAGGAAGTAGACATGGTCCTAATCCTAGCACTTTGGGGCTCCTTCTCCCAAGCACCATATGGTGAACAGACTTCACTTGGCCTCTTCCTGATTTGGCTAGGAACACCCATTTTCCCCTTCTCCTTCCTTAGGTTAAGTTACTGCCTTGACCTGATACTTCCCAGATACTCAGATCCCATATACATGCTTCCATCACTACCCTTTTTGCTCCCGCCAGGGAAATATTATGATCCAATTTGCCCAAATCCAAATTAGATACCATTTACCAGGGGGAATTGGTGAAAATGAGCTTCAGGAGACTTGATGTTGTTGAGAAATGTAGAGCATACTCACATGGAAAGTAGAGGCTTGGGCAAAGCATTGACCACAGTGAGTGCCAAGAAATAAGGTGCAAATAGGAATAAATGTGGATGGGAAAAGGAGCCCAGTCATGTGAGGTTAAGTGGGAATTGCTTCCCATCAGACACAAGTTATCATCTGGGTTTTTAAAGGAAAACAAGGACATGGATTGTTGAGGAACATTTCAGATGGGGTTAGGAAGGTGGTTGAATGTGTAGGGTACAAAGAATGTGTAAAGTCATCATGTGTCAGAGATAAAGTTATATGTGGGTGATGGTGGGCAAGATATGCTTGGTTTCAGTGGAGCACACTGGAGACCAACAAGAAATAAAGTCAGTGTAAAGCCTGTGAAAGGAAGTGAATGATAGCCTTAGAGCTGTGATGGTGAACTTGTGGCATGTGTGCCAAAGGTGGCATGCACAGGCCCCTGGATTGGATGGCTGGGAGGCTAGCCATGCTCCCAAATGCATGGGGTGAGGCATTCTAGCCTCTCTCTACTGTTGCAAGGGCTGAGCACAGCATGCCCATGACCCTACTCCCCCAACAGTCCTGCTTTGTAAGCAAAGAACTGATTGGATCCAGGCCCTCCTGAATGCACTGACCCTAATTAAAATAACCCCCTGAGCAAATCTAAGGCTGAGCCCCATTCACCAAGCCCAAATGGGAGGAATCAAACCTGCTAAAACTTTGATGGGAGGGTTCCCATCAAACCTATCCTATCCACCCCCACCACTGTAAAACTGGAAGGGCAGAGTACATGGACTCATGTCTCTTGCATTAAACCCTTTATTCCCCCCCCCCCAGAAACAGGTTGCAGAAGAGGAGGTGGGGACACCTATTCCTGTGAGCTGGTGGAAGACCTCAAAATATCTCTTTTGAAGCAGAAAAAAAAACAGCTGCAGGATACTTTGGAATAAGTAGTCCCCTCCTCCTCTCTCTTTGTTATCTTAATCCCTCCTGTTGATACCTGTTGCTTTAACCTGACCCCATGACTATTCCTCTCCTCACATTCTGGGTCTTTTCCTGGGTTTTGAACTATGTATACTCAGCTAACTGGGCAGATAATTCCCTAATTCAATTGGGGGAAGCAGTAGCTAAAGAGGGTCCCCTCAGACAGTTGGGTATGTAGGAAACACCCACAAATTGAAGACAATCCCCGGCCCCTAGCCTGTGGTCTTGGTGCCTCAAAGGCCTACCAAATGCCTGAGGCTTCCAGGAAATGCATATCCACTCCCATTGTAGCTACTTTTACTGAATTATCCACAGATCCAGCACTTGGGAATGATGCTCATTCTGGATGGATGGGTTAATCAAGATCTCTTCTGGTATAAGTGCTTTGCTAAGGGTTGGGTCATTGTCCCTTTTCCTTTTAATATGATTCATGTACTGTGTAGAATTGCACTGGGAACCCTGTCACGTCCAAGAAGGGAGTGACATGTATTCCTCTAATTGTAGTCTAACTAACTAGTATTCTAACTAGTATTCTAATGGAACATCAGTGGCCACATCCCTGCATGCAGTCGGGTCGGGGCATGGCACAAAGTCTGGGGAGGGTAGAAAGGAGGGCATGGCATGAGGTCTCTAAAAAGTTCCAAAAGGTTCCCCATCATTACCTTAGAGGATACTGGTCCGCCTAGGACAGTGATGGCAAACCTTTTAGAGACCGAGTGCTTGAATTGCAACCCTCACACCACATTTGAGGCCCACACCTTACCCCAGAAAGGGAGGGAGGAAGTGCTCCCATTGGACTGCTGGGTAGAGGATCAGGGCATGTGAAAAAGATCTTCAGGCATGTGTGGAGAGGGGGAGGGGAGCAGCCTTGTCTAGCAGATGTGCCATAAGTTTACCAACACAGGTCTAGGAGATTGAGTTCAATTTTTTACATGTCAAATTTCAGGTGTAATTGGAGCATTCAAAGTGAGATGGCCTGTAGGTAGCCAGAGATTTGGAGCTGAATCATGTGGGAAATTCTAAGCAGGAAATCTCCATTTGGGAGTTCATTTAGACAACAAATATTTGTTGAATGTCTCCTTCCACGAGGCATATATATAAAGATCCAGGCCCTGCCTTTAAAGAGCTTCCAGTCTAGTTCAAGACATGCACACATAGAGAGAACAGGAGTTAAAATAGGCTACTGAAGATAGCTACAATAGAAGCTTAAAGAGAGGAGGCATTGGTGGTTCAGAGGAGTTGGAGAAGGTAGGTCTCCAGCTGGATCACAGAAGATGGGTAGGGTTTGGATCAACAGAAAGGAGTAAGGAGGGAAGGCATGGCTGTTGAGGGATAGGCATGAGTAACAGAGCAGTGGCAGCTGGTTGGGTGTATCTGTCACTGAGGATGACTGTTCTTGCCTCCAGGATTTAGGAAGATCCCCCCTCCTACCAAAGCTTAACTAGTCTGCTGCTGGTGTGTCCAGAGCTTCAGCTCTAGTTCCCACCACTGTAGGGGAAAAGCAAAGTGTTGGAAGGAAAGGAAAGATTCCTTCAGTTTTTCCTTCTTGTCCTGGGGGCTGGGTACAGAATTGAAAGTGAAGTGAAAAAAAGTCCAGGGAATCATACTTTCTCCCAAGGCCACTTGTAATCTGACCTACATCTTGAAAACCATCCATTGTGTCTTCTGCTTCTTAGGCTTATATCATTCCCAGATATAACAGAGCCCATGGTAGTCATGGTGTAAGAAGTGATGTGAGGGCTTCCTACCATTTTTCTTTCTTTGAGGGCAGACACTGGTTCATTTTTTGTCCTTTTAAGTCCCATACCTAGCAGAGTATCTCCCTAGAACATAGTAGACTCTTAGTATATACTCATTCATTGATTGATTGATACATGGCATCTATGGGGACAGAAAATTTGCCTGTATGTAGGTGGTAGCACTGACAGAAACCATATGAACAAATGAAGACCTTAAAACAAAGATAGATTACCCCATGTCAGCATTCTCTAATCTTTATAATGTATGGATGGAGTGCACTAGGGGTTAAAAATTTTGGATTATATATATTTGTGTTGTATATTTGTATAACTATTCATCAGGTATTACATTTTTGATAAAAAATGTTTTTGGAGATTTTCAAGTCTTTGTCAAACTTTAATAAAATTGAATGAACATATATATAAGCACATTATAATGAACTTGATTCATTTATCCTTTTTTAGTGGAAAAATGACAAATTCTATAGTATCTTGAACAACAAACTGATTCTAGTTAATCAGAGCACAGTTTATCTATCATTTGAATTTTTTTAAATGTAGGGATAGTGACTACATCACATTTTAACATCACATAATGAGACACTGAAAATGTCAAACATAAAAAACCTCAGTTTAAGGGACCTAAGCCAAATAAAACCGAAAAATCTGGCTTTGTTCAGTGCTCCTATTCCCCCTACCTCACAAAATAAACTGCCAACTAATTAAAGGCCAACCCTTGAGTTATTCATGGTCCCAAGCACATGTGATTTCAGCAAACCCTTTGAAAACAGCATATTCTCTTTTTGTGTGGTGATTTCATTGTATTTTTTTCCCTTTCTCCTTTCTGTTTCTTTTAGGCCGTATTTGTGTGTTTCTGCAGAGTTTTGCACAGATTCTGTTCCCATGCAAACCGATGAGGGAGAAATATTGGAAGAAAGCTGCTCTGAGGTCAGTGGAGCACTAACAGGGTCAGTGGGTAAAGAAGGCTCCAGACACTGAGTAGGATTCTCAGAAGGGGAAGATGTGAGCAACAGCATTCTTGTTGAGTGAGCGAGAACACGCAAACACCTGTTAAATATATGCTTAGTTATCTTAAGAGTTATATTCTCTTGTCACTTCAGTTGTAGCTTACTGGAAGAGAAGGCAAATGTATATTTTAAACAATAGTTTACTTGAATACTTATTTAAGATGGATTTCAAGTAAATTTTCACTGAAGAGTGATTCATTTTTCAAAATTAACTGAGGCAAATACTTAAGAAGTTATTGTGAGAAGGAGGCAGTTAGGTGGCTCAGTGGATTGAGAGCCAGGCCTAGAGATATGAGGCCATGGGTTCAAATCTGAGCTCAGATACTTCCTACCCTGGGCAAGTCACTTAACTTCCATTGCCTAACCCTTACCTCTCTTCTGCTTTGGAACCAATACACAACATTGATTCTAAAACAGAAGGTAAAGGCTTAAAAAAAAAATAAAAGTTATTGTAAGGTGAACCATCTCATTCATGCTAATCACCATGGAGCCTACCATGTGCCCAAGGCAAGACCCTGTCCCCTGCTTGGATGATTTCCATTTCTTCCTTTGTAAAATGTGGGACCAGTTGGACATGATATCCTCAGAGGTGCCTTGTACCTTGGTCTAGGATCCTTAGCTCCAAGGGAGACTATCTCATCATGCTGTATTAGGGAATATCTATCATCAGAAACATTTAAGTGCCTGGGTTGGGTTTTTTTTGGTCAAGATATTTGCCAATATCTAGATTTTTAAAACATTCTAGTTGACTGGAGCAGTTTGGGGCTCCCTTCCCACAAGCACACATCTCTTAGGTTTCTCCAGTTCTTTCAGTAGACCTTCCATCTGCTCCTGAAGTCGTGCTCTTTTCTGGACTCCTCTTGCAGAGATTATGAACTCATTCCCCTCCTTTGAGCTCATACAATTTCTTCGAATTTAAGATGCTCTGATGTTTTTCATGTCTTCATTTTCTCCACTCAGGACAGCTGACCAGGATCACCCCATGGTAACTCAATGACACCTACAGTTACTCTCAAGGGTTTTTTCAGTGCTGGACCAGAGGCACTAGGGATCTGGGAGGTCCGTTTGCAGCTGAATGGAAGATCTGAGTCTTTCTCTTCTCTTCAAGGGGAGTCCTAGAGAGAGTGAAACAGGACTGGGCAGAAATGACCACTGGGAAAGAGAATTGACTGTGGTTTTAGAGGACCTGAGTTCAAATCTTGCCTTTGGCTTTCTGCCAGGGACACCATGCAATCACTAAACTTCTTTGGACCTCAGTTTTCTCATCTTTTAAATGAAAGCTTTGGAATAGATGGCCTCAGAAGTCTACTCACACAATGACCACATTGGCTTAACCCTTTATCTCCTTCTCCACTAGAATGCTGATAGAATGTCCTATTTGATCTTTCTGCTTCTAGGCTCCCTTTTTTAAAACCAACCTCATTCCACCCCTACTCCCTGCTGTCCAGATTTATGGGAAAAAGTCCATTTAAATTGCACACACAACTAAAAATCACTTATAACCCTAATCTATCAATTAATAATTAGAAAGAATGCAAAAGTAGCAAAGAGGCTATAGTAACATACTCACAAAAGATATTTGCTGTGAAGAATGTCTGAGTTTAATGTTAGGAAAACTATGAAGAAGACTTTCAGAGGTAGAGGGACTTTAGAGACCATCATCTAGCCTGGCCCATACCTGACTGAAAATCCTTTCCTATATCTCCTGGAAGTAACTATATAGCCTTTGCTTGAGGCCTAAATTTGCTCCTTTACAGTTTCCTGTTTCTTATTCTGCCCTCAGTGGTCATTCTGCAGAAGGGTAAGCTTAAAGTATATGGAAGTTCTTTGTGGTGATCCCCCTCCCAAATCCTTTCTTCTCATGTCTAAGCATTCCCAGTGGCTTCAGCCCACCTTCATAGAGCCTGAACTCAAGACCTTTGCCATTTTGGCTGGTCTTCTCTGGATTCTCCAGCTTTTCATTGCTCTCTTGATGGTGTGGAGCACAGATGTGAACGCTGCCAGATGCAAGTCATTGGCCACATATGTTCTCATTGGCTCTGTCGGTCCCTTCCTGGTGGGTACTGCCTCCCATAGTGCTATTTTCCATCTAACTGAGCTTTTGTGTTTGCTATATCACAAAAGTACAACATATTAATCATAAAAGCAATCAGAATCACCTGATTATCTTAATAAATATTGAAAAATCTTTTGACAAAATGCAGTCATTTAAAAAGAATAGAGCTAAATGGATCTTTACTCAAAATAAGATAAATAGCATTGATTTAAAACTAAGGGTGAGGATTCTTGGTAATGGAGAAACACTAGATGTCTTTTTAGTAGGATCTGGGCTAAAGCAAGGGTGTCCATTGCCATGGGATAACAAAGGGGAAGGACAGGAAGGATATAGGAATTGAGAGAAGGCATATATGTAGTTGAGCTGGTTAATCTTAGACTCGAAACTTTATGAAGGGAGGAAAATGAGGCAGAAGACTGATAATGGATGGAGAAAATCAGGAGAGACTGAGAAACTGGATGGAGAGAAAATTAGGGGGATGGGTGGAAGGCTTGGAGATAGGATCAGTGTTAAAGGTTAAGAGCCCAATAAGCTGGTATTTAAAGAGGGCTTCATCTTGTCACATTCTCCCAGCACCCCCCAAAGGGGAGGTGTTCCAGTTTACAGTGGAGCAATAGTAGTTTAAACCAGTTATATGACGTCTCCCCAGAGGAGTTAATACTATACCCCAGGTGGGGATCTCCTTCTACCACTCCCATAATGCTGCACCACAGGGTGCAAAAGCTTTACCTACAAATTGTCATTTTGATTTATTGATGTTTTAAACAAAAATTAATTTATAAAAATTAATTCAAAATTTCTAAGTGATTAAAATCACTGAAGTACTGTTTGTCTTACATTTCTGTGGAGAAGATGTTTGGCAGAAGAGTGGCTAGGCCTGCGTTACTGGTGCAGTCTAGCCAGACCAGCGCCAGAAGGGGACCAGCAGCTTGGAGAAGCCTCCGGAGTTTGGCCTCCTTTAAAGGATGTAGGGGACTGTTGAAGGTATTTGAACAGAAGAGTGACATATTATAACTGTGTTTAGTATGACTAGTTGCAGTGGGGGGTAAAAGGTAAAACCTGCCTTTACCAAAGATAAACTGAGGCCTTCAAGTGAGAGCAGTTCAGAATGAGTAAAAGCAGATAAAAGCCTTCATCAAGAACTTGATAAGTCACAGGTCAGCCAAAGTCCTCAAACCTTTTCGCCTTTTCTTTCCCAAAGGACTACACCCAAAGGAGAGCCAGAGGAAAGTCTCATCTGCCTCTGGTCTGCCCCACATGTCCTTGCTTCAAAGAGTCCTGACTGGAGGCAGCTGGGCTGAGAGATGGAAGGTCCTGGGTTCAAATATGACCTCATTCACTTCCTGGCTGTGTGACCCTGGGCAAGTCACTTAACCCCCATTGCCTAGTCCTTACTGCTTTTCTTCCTTGGAACCAACATCAATACTAATTCTAAGACAGAAGTTAAGGATTTAAGAAAGAAAGAATGAGATGTGGCTAGTGGTGTGGGAGGCTAGGCAAGAGCCAACTCATACCTCTCCACTTCTGCCTGGGTCACAAAAATCAATATTATTCCACAGGGGCCTGCTCCTCCCCCTTCTTGCAGCAAAGCTGAAGGAGCCCAATTAAACTTCATAAAGTTTATGTGAGGACTTACCTCTATTGCCAGCTCATCTGGCTGGCTGGGACTCCTGTTTCTTTTGGCCAAAGCACATCCTCCTGCCACATAAATGTATTGTTAATGAAGATCCTTATACCCTGAGTGGTCCCTTTTTTAAAGAAACTTGTATCAGATGTGGCATCACTAATAGGGAGAGGTATAAGAGATTCGTGGTGAAACTGATAGAATACCATAACTGGATTGACACTGAGAGGTTGAGAGAGCAGAGAGCTAGAGGTTTTACCAAGGTTTCAATTGGGAATCTAGGTAAATGCTATCACTAGTGACTGACAGAAAAAATAGAGGAGCCAGAAGGAGCTGATGAGGCTACTCTGTTTAAGGGGTATGGAACATAGGCCTGAGGCCACAGAGAGAGGCCAGACATAATAGAGTACCAGCTTTGAAAATCATCTCTCTACAATTCCCAAGGGGAAAGGGCAGAGACAAAAGAGGAGAAACAACATTGGGACCTTGGAGAACACCTCCCTCCAGGTTCTAAACAGCAAAGATGAGTGAAACATAAAAGAGAGCAAGTCCAGAGTGAGCCTGAGAATCAAGGGAAGAAGAAGTCAGACCACAAAGTCCTTGGGGTCAGCAGAGACTGAGTCTAGAGAAAACTGGCCCTTCCGTTATTTGATAGAAAAAGGAGGAGAGAGTCAGGCTGGCCTGACTTGTTCTTAGTGACTTGTGCTGATTCTTGAGGATTCCTTAGTCCTTTCTAAGTGCATGGAAACCATTCGATAGACAGTCTTTAAAATTCTCTTGGGAATGATCTCGTCTAAAGTTTGGACCACCTCTATTCTTTTTTTTATTTTAATATTTTATTTTTCCCCAATTACATGTAAAAACAACTTTTAATATTCACTTTTTAAAGTTTTGTGTTCCATATTCTTTTTCTCCTTCCCACTCTTCCTCCCTTCTTCTCTTCTACCCATCCCTTCTCCCTGAGACAGTGGGCAATCTGACATAGATTTTACATGTCCAATCATATAAAACATTCTTCCATATTAGTCATTTTGAGAAGGAGATCTCAAACAAAAAAAGAAAAAAGTAGAAAGTGAAATAAATATAGTATGTTTCAGTCTGTTTTAAAACTCAGTTCTTTCTTGGAAGGCAAATGGTATTTTTCATCATGAGTCTCAGATTGTTCTGGATCACTGCATTGCTGAGAATAACTAGATCCTCATCAAAAAAATATTGCTATCACTATGTAGTGTTCTGGTTCTACTCACTTTACATTTTGCATCAGTTCATGTAGGTCTTTTCAGATTTTTCCAAAATCATTCTACTTGTCATTTCTTATAGCTCATGAGTGTTCCATCACACACATGTTTAGCTATTTCCCCAATTGATGGACATCCCCTCGATTTCCAGTTCTTTGTCACCACAAAAAGAGTGAGCCACCTCTATGCTTTATATGGTTTTTCTTTTTTTATGAATTTTTTGTTTATTTGTTGACATCATTTCCCAATAATATCCCATTCTTAATGCCTTGGAACCCCAACTTGTGCTAAATAGAAATGGACAGAATAGACTGGCTTTGCTTTCCATGATTTGCTTTGGGAACAGAAATCAGCCGAATGAATGAATATACCTGCTCTTGCTACTGGAAAGAACATGGCTAGGCTTAGAAACTTTGGCAAGTGCTAATCTTTTCCAGCGAAATGTAAGCATCTTAAGGACCTGGGAGGAACACCATACACTGTCTTTGTATTCACAGCACACTCCTTGATATCAAGTGCTCAAGAACTTTTTCATCAGCTAGTCCTTCTAACTATATCTGTAGCATTCACAAATGCCACCACCTTCCCATTAAGCTGAGAAAGCTGGGTTTTATCTTCACTAGTGAGTTCTATAGAGTCAGGTTGGGCCATCACATTAAATTGAATGTGTCTTGGCTGTTGTTTTGCTTTAGGTTCTTATGGTATGAGGGACATCCCCCCCCCCAACCCCTCCTCCCCCACCTTCTTTTCTTTACTAAGCACTCCAACAATTTTTTTCTGTTTCCCATGGGTCTTAACTGCTGTACTTCTTTCATTCTGCTTAATTCCTCTGAGATGAGTGGCATCCATTTGGCAGTGGAATCTCCCAATTCAGGAAGGTTGGCCAGGCATCCTCTGGCTCCTTCCTTCTCTAGGGCTTCAATTTCCCCTTCGAAGTTTTTATTCCATTCATTTCAGTTTACAGATTATTGTCTTCCCCTCTACAACTTCCATTGATTTCCCCCAAGCAATAATTCATCATTATTCTTGTTTCCAGCATAGTTGTTCTCACTCTTTAGTGCTTTTTACAAGCCTTAGCTCATTCTGCTATTTAGCTTTCCTGATGAGGTTCTAAGTACATTTCCTTCTTCGATATTTATCCTTGTTTCTTTTCCATATTTTATTTATAATATGAGCTCATTGTTATTAGCATAGCTCTTTGTGTTTAGATTTCTCCCCCTTTTCTTGCTTATTTAGGAGCATTTGCAATTTTTTTGTCTTCAATTTTTTTTCATTAATATCTTTTACTTTCACTTAACCTACACTTCCAGTTGGTTGGTGATTTTCCGTCATACTCAAAGAGGACCACATTTCCCAGTCTTCCTTTTTTCTCTTCTAAAAGAGGCATATCATATAACCAAAATTTTAAGAGAAAAAAAAACAGTTTAGCAAAACTAAACCATATACCATGTTAAATATTATATGTAATGTGCCCACACATTCCCCCTCACCCCCATCATCCCTTCCTCTGCAAAGGTGGAGGGTGAGGTGGGTACATTCTACCATTGCCTCTTTGGAGCTAAGCTCATTCTGTTCCATAGCAATCAGTTTCAGTAGTTTTGTTTTTATTCTTTCCATTTACATTGATATTATCCTTATTTATTCTCTTCCTGGTTGTACTTACTTTATATCACATAAGACTTCCTAGGTTTCTTTGGAGTTATATATCAATTTCCCCTTCTAATTAGATATTTATGGGCATCTCAAACTCAACATGTCCAAAATAGAACATGGAATCTTCCCCTAAAAATCTTTACCTCTTCTGTGTCTTTACTGTCAAAAACATCATTATCCTTCCACTCACCAAGGCCCACAACTGAGCTGCTCCCCAGTTGAACTCCCCTAACTAATCTGTTGTCAAATTTTGTTGTTTTACCTTCATTACATTTTTTTTTTTATCCATCCCCTTCTCACCACTCACATAGCCAACATCTTCATCACTTCTCAACTGGACTAATACAAATTTTCTTTTTAATTATGTTATTTTTTTCTATTCAGCAAAAACATCTTTACCTCCCATACCAACCTTCCCCCAAATTGAGAATGAAAGAAAAATAAGACCTCTCCTAAAATATGTATAATCAAGCAAGAATTTATGCATTGAACAGGGCAAAAAAAATTGTATCTTCTGCATTGAGTCCTTAACTTCCCTTCCTTCCCTCTTTCCTTCCTTCTCTCCTTCCTCCCTTTCTTCTTCTCTGTTTTGTCATTCTCTTCCCTTTCCCTTCTCCCTCTTCCTTTCCTTCCTTCCAAAATTAAATTTTATCTCCAATTCCTAATTCTTTTCCTACTCCTTTCCCTTCCCCCACTCATTAAGAAAGCAGGAAAACAAAACCCATTACAAATGTGTAGTAATACAAAATTTTCACATTAGCCATACCTAAAAAAAGAGAAAGAGAAGAAAATATGCCTCATTCTGCACTTTGACTCCATCAGCTTAACATTAAAGAGGGCAGCATGTTTCATTGAAACTCCTGGAATCATGGTTGGTCGTTACACTAATCAGAATCTTTAATTTTTTTCAGAGATTTTTATCTTTATGATATTATTATAGAAATTGTTCTCCTGGTTCTGCTTACTTCATTTTGCATCAGTTCCTATAAATCTGTCCAGGTTTCTCTGAAATTATCTGCTTCATCATTTCTTCTAATACAATAGTATTCGATCATATTTATATACCATAATTAACTTGTACTTGTTCAGCCATTTCCCATTTGATGAGCAACTTCTCAGATTCCCATTTTTTGTC
The DNA here is from genome assembly GCF_016433145.1 of Gracilinanus agilis. Classification (NCBI taxonomy): domain Eukaryota; kingdom Metazoa; phylum Chordata; class Mammalia; order Didelphimorphia; family Didelphidae; genus Gracilinanus; species Gracilinanus agilis. The sequence goes on along the minus strand of NC_058134.1, from coordinate 214,521,219 downwards.
ACCTCAAAAAGAGATCTTAAGTATTTTTTTTTGTATACCCTTAGTTAGATTTTTTTTTTTTGCTTAAGATTAATCCCTTTCTTTTTTTAAACTTTTACTTTCTGTCCTAGTAACAATTCTAAGACAGAAAGTCAAGGGCTAAGCAAATGGGATTAAATGACTTGCCCTGAGTCACACAGCTAGGAAGTGTCTTTTGATACATTTGAATTCGGGTCCTCCCAATTCCAGGCCAGGTGCTCTATTTACTGAGACTCCTAGATGCTCCTGACTAATTTCCTTTCTTAATCTGCTCTCTCACTAATTCCCCCTCCCTTCTCTCCCTTTCCTCCTATTTCTCTATTGAGTAAAATATATTTCTATACCCAACTTTGTATTTGTGTGTGTATGTATTCTTTCCTTCTTTAACCATTCAGATGAGAGTGAGGTTAGAGTGTCAGCTGCTTTCCCCTATTCTTTCCTCCTCGTTCATACTGATGTCTCCTGGTACATTCTGATTGTGGGAGATAATTTTCCCCAAACTTCTTTTCTCTTTTCTACCTTATGTATTTGTCTTCCTGTCTCTTTAGATTCTTAAAATCATCTAGACATTACAGCACCACTCCAGCCTTGTTTAATTTCATTCCCTCTTCATGGTGCCCTGGTGTGGGTTTGGGATCTGGAGCGCTCTGCTCAGCCCCATTCCTAGACAGCCTCCACCTCTAGTGTCCACAGATTTCTCTGTCTTCCTTTGCCAAGGTGGGTTAGACAAATGATTCATTGTGACTTTTTCTTGAATCTCCCCATCAGTCCAGTATATTTTCTGGATCTATCTGAAAGAGTTTTGTAGGGACCAAGTCCTGACCCCATTTGAGGTTTTCTCAGCAGAGGTACTGGAATGGTTTGCCATTTCCTTCTCCAGCCTATTTGACAAATGAGGAAACTGAGGCCAACAGGGTGAAGTGACTTGCCCAGGGTCACAGAGCTATGAATTGTCTGTATTTGAACTCTGATCTTCCTGACTCCAGGCTTGGTGCTCTGTCTACTTTGCCACCTACGTCCACCTGCTAAAGTGTAGGCTCTTCATAAACTCCAGTGACTCCCTGTTAACTTCAGAATGAAATATAAACTCCTCTGTTTGGTATTTAAAGTCCCACCCAGCCTGACTCCTCTCAACCTTTGCAGTCTTCTTACAATGACTCTCCTCTCCTTTTGTTCTTCCAAATGCTCCATCTCCCTGACTTGCATGGCTATCCTTAATGGTTAAAGTGCTCTCCCTCCTCACCTCTAACTCTGATATTCTCTGGATTTCTTCCACACTCCAATTCCTCTGTATTCAGGGCCATACTTTCTCTCTTCCCTTTTCTCTCCCTCTGAGATCACCTCCAATTTAGGTGTTTGGAATATAATGTGAGTTCCTCTAGGTCTGGAACCTTACTTTTGCCTTTTTCTGTATCCCAATGCTGAGTGCATAATAAATGCTTATTGAATTGTAAAGACAAGCAGTTTTAACTTAAGAACTCTGATCAGCTCAGGAATGGGGAAGCAGACCTTTTCCTTCCTGAAGGGAGAATGATCAAGGACTCAAAATGTACAATGAAACCTACACATTTTTTGGACATAGCCAAAGGGGGAATTTGATTTGCTTGACTGCATATTTATCATAAGGGTTTGCTTAAGTTGCAAGAGAGAAAATGATTGCTTATCAACAAAAAAGAAATTAAATAAAAGCTAAAAAAATGCTTGTCAATGGCTGACTGATATTCATGTACCACAATGGTTTAGCTATTAATGGACATTTGCTTTATTTCCAGTTCTTGGCTACTATAAAAAAATGCAGATATAAATATCTTGCTGTATGCAGGAACTTTCTTTTTATCATTAAACTCTTTGGAATTTATGCCTCCAAGTCCATTTTAATGACTTTCTCAGCATAATTCCAAATTATCTTCCAGAATGGTTAGGCTAATTTATATTTCCTCCAATGGTACATGAGTGTGTGTATCTTTCCACATGCCCTCCAACATTGACCATTCACATCTTTGGTCATCTTGGCTAATTTACTGGGGGGAGGGGTAAGGTGAAATTTCAGAGTTGTTTTAATTTGTTTCTGTTGATACTAGTGGGTTGCAGCATTTTTACATGATCTTTAAGAGCCTGTAATTCTCCTTTTGGGAATTATTTATATCTTTTAACCACTTGTCTACTGGGGAATGACTTATATTTGGATTAGTTCCCTATGAACTTGGGATATCATATACCTTCTTATCAAAGATACTTGACTTTTGGGTGTCCAATATAGGAGTTTAGATTTGATCCTGGAGGCAACAGGGAGCCCCCCTGGAGCATCAACTAGAGGTGAGAGGGAGATGAGGAAAGATCTATACTTCAGCCACATCAGCTTGGCTACTCCAGATGTTGGAGTCATCTTTGGAGATGATCACTGAGCCAGTGGGGAGTAGAGAGAAAAGAAAGAAGCTTCTTGGACAGAGCTTTGGGTGCCCTCCAGTTAGTGGGTGGGGAATGTCTGATGCTCCAGCAAAGAAACCTGAGGACTGCTCAGGTCATTGTCACAGACAGCTGGAGAAAAGAGAACCTGTCAGTGACTGCTGGAGAGGTCAAGTTAAGGCAAGGGAAAAGCAGCCGTTGGTTCCCTGGAGAACTTCTAGATTGCAAGGGGCTCAGACAAGAGGGAGTTTTGTGGAGAAAGGAAAAAAAGACCACGTTGTAGCAGGGAGGATGGGTTTTTTAAGTATCAGAGAATCATCAGGGAAGGAGCCAAGATAGAGGGAAAGATTGAGTATTAGCGGGACAGAGAGATGCTAGAGTGGAGGTAATCATTTCTTTTAATTGATTTAATTAATTTAGAATATTTTTCCATAGTTACATGATTCATGTTCTTTCCCTTCCTTCCTCCCTCCCCTCTCCCATAGCCAGTGAGCAGTCTCACTGGGTTTTACATGTATCATTGATCAAGACCTATTTAGTGGAGGTAATCTTAATGGAGAAGATGGGAAAGGAAGGAGCCAAAGGCACAGTGTAGCAGGGTTGGCCTTGTTGAGGAGAAAGATAATCTTCAAGACTGAAGTCCTGGAGGAAGTGGTGGCTGGGGAGGGGTGGAGTGTCAGAGTTAGGTGGAAGAGGGAGGTGGCCTGGGTTTTCTCAGTTAATATATGAGGTGAGGTCCTTACTTGGGAATGTGAGAGTAGAAGATGCAGAGGAAAGCAGGTTTGGGTCAGCTGTTGTGGTGAAGATGCCAGAATTGGTTACAGGGAGTAGAAACTTTGATCACTGATGAAATATGGGCAAGAGAAGGGGGGAGGGGACTCCTCTCTCTCCTGTTAAGACATGCTAGCTATAGCAGTATGAGATCAAATATCCAAAGTATAACTACTTCCTTTCCTCCCCTCTTTGAAACCTTCTTCATTGCTTAAGGCACAGTAGTATTTCAGTACATCCCCATACCATAATTTGTTCATCCTTTTTTGACTGATGGGTATCCCCTCAGTTTCCAGTTTTTTTGCCAACACAAAAATGAACCCTAAATATTCGTGTACATTTGGGTCCTTTTCCTTTGATCTCCTTGAAGTAAAAACCTTAGTAGCATTATTGTTGTGTCACAAAGTATGTAGAATTTGGTGATTTTTCTGATTCTCAAAGTGATTACAAAATATATAAAATATTTGTGAGATAACCTACAAAGGCACTTAAAAGATTTATAGAAATACAACCATAAAGCTCTCTTTATAGGAATAAAAGCAATAAGGAATTGCAGATTTACAGATTATGCTTGGGTTATGCCAACATATGAAAATGACAATATGATAAATTAACTAACAAATTTAGTGCTATACCAATCAAATTCCTTGAAGAATTAAAAGAACTAGATATGACCACAGAATTCACATTTGGTAGATTCAAAGTCAGTCATCTCACGAGAATATTGGTAAAAGCATGAAGAGTATTGCCTATGATTAACAGACCTTGAACTCTATTATACAGTCACCCAACTCTAGAACTAGTAAGAATAGAAAAGTAAATCAACAAGAAACAGAAACACCTGGAAACAGGAGCCTGGTGACTGATAAATCCATAAATTAGGGAGGAGGGACTCCTTGCTCTGACACTTCTTATCTGGATAATCAAGAGCAGATCACTGAATTTCTCTGAGTCTGCTTCCTCAACCACAAAGTGGGGTTGGTAAACCTTGTGGTAACCCCTTGAACTTTGCAGGGTTGTTGGGTGGCTCACATGTCTGTAAAGACTTAAAGTATCCATTGTTGTTACGTTTTTGGTCAGAAGTTAACAGTCCTCTGAACGTAGGCAGAGCATGCTTGTCCACACAAACGCGGGGACCAGGGCAAACTCTGAAGGGAGTTAAGGCTCAAATCTGAGAGAGAAAAGAGAACTGAGGATGTGTGGATGACATAGAAGCTTTGTCCTCCAGGCCATGCAGACTTTTCTTCTGAGGGAGTGAGACGAAGGTGCTGGCCAGATTCAGTCATCCCTGAAAAAAGGGAGTCTTGACTATCATGGGCAAGAAAGAACATAGTGGTTATTGAGGCAGAAATCCTAGAAGAATCAGTTATCTGTCTGTGCAGGCAAACCACTGGCCAGTACAAATCAGCCCCATGTTGATTAGAAGGGAGAACAAATGAAAATACACTGACCTCTTGCAGTGGCTTCATCCTAACCTATTGAATGGAACTATTAGTACTGAGAAAAGGAAAAAGTCAAAGATGGTTTGGGTGGAACTTTTGTAGAAAATGGCAATAATCAAAGAAGTTTTCACAATAAGGAGTCTAAAAGGGGCTCTGGTCTTCTCTCAGGTTTCCTGCTCCAGGATGTTACAGAGCCTCTTTACTGGTAACTAGAAAGAAATCACCAGCAGGGTCATAAATCTGGAAATGGGAGCAATTCTGAGGCTGTTTAATTCAGGTCTCTTGGGTCACTAATATACAATCAGGTCCTCTGAGTCCAGAGTTCAAACTATAACATATTGGAGGATGAATTAATAATGTCTTCATATACTTGGAACAAGCACCACAGATTCAAAAGAATCACAAAATTCACCAGCATTTCCATACAGCTACAGCAAAAAAACAGGAGGAAATGATAGAAAGGTCCTAGAACTAAATAGAAGGAAGAGAGAAGGGTCAGTTGCATTTAGAAGACTGCATGGTTCTCTTAAAAATTTAGACAGCCTCCTGTTGCAGACCTATCTGGTTTTTTCTTTATACAAATGGCCTTCCTGTGATGCTGTGGCCCCATGATTTCTGAATAGTCATAGTTTCTGCTGACCCAAAGGACAATGAAGAGATACACAGAGGGAGCAAATAGGTTGTAAAATGAATTGCCTTGGTGCAGAAGCACCTGCCTGAGAGATCACTAGGGATGATCAAATATATGAGCTAGACGTTGGAGTCTCCAAACTTGGTGCTAAATGAAGCCCAAGATTGTGTAGCAGAAGCAGGACCCAAACCCAGCCCTTCCTGATTGGGAGACTTACTTTATCCCTCAGGGTAGCCACAACATCAGCCCCTACCTTTTGACATCGTAAGGTCCCAGAGAGCAAATTATGCATCTTTTTTCCCAGTTGAGGATTGTGCCTATTCTTAAGACTTTGTTATTACCTCATGAACTATTTCAAGGAAATAAATTGTGTTTGTTTCTGCAAAGCCCTATTGACAGATGACCGAAGATATCTTCTAAAGCAGGCATCCAATCTTTTCATGGAACTATGATCACCCAAAGAAGGTTACCTTGAGGGGATGAGATTCACTAGCATCTAGAACAGGTGAATCAGGCATATTAATGTTCTAGATGCAGAGAACATTGGACCATCTGGGTCCAATTCTTTTATTAACTGGATATTTCCCCTTAGACAATGAACTTCTCCATGCCTAAGTTTCTTCATTCACAAAATGAGAAAAAAGGTGGTATTTGGATGATCCCTAGGGTCCTTCTATTCTAGTTTCTACAACTGCAGGAATTACACAGTGAAATGACCAAATTTAGTTGTAATGTGAAGCAGTGGCCCACTTTAGAGGTGATAATACATGACCTGTGGTGCTTGCCTTGGCAGGTGGGACATGAAGATTTGGTAATGGAAGGGCATGGCAAGACTCCGCCTCCTGGTGAAGAAAGCCAACAGTGAGTCATGGTTTATTTTGTAAAAGAGTCTTGTGACACATTTTTGAAATGGTATTGTTAAATCTATTAAGGGCATGTTTGGTGGGGCTAGATGCGTTGTGGATGCTCTCCAGTGGCAGGTAATAAGTGTCTTAGTATTTATAGTCCTCCTATATATAGTCCTGGAGAAGTGAGAAAGCGGAGGTTTTTCCATAGTTGACTAACCAGAATTTGTATTGTGTTTTAGCAAGGGCTTTATGGATCAGGGTGTTCTAACCCGAGCCAACGAACTTTGGTTTGGATTACTGTTAGAAATAGAAAACAGCTTCCCGTGTTCACCAGACATGCCTGTGTGAAACTGACCACACTAGGAGGTGTTGGAAGAGTGCTTCCTGAAATTCTATTCCATTTAGTCATATGGTGAAGCTAAGCTTTGTTTCAATAACAAAACATTTACCAAAAGGGATTGGTATTAGAAATAGTACCATTTCTCTCATATGGCATGTAATCCCTTCTGTCTTAGTGAAATGACTGGGTTTTAAACAAAGTAGGAAGAAGGGAACCAAGGGGTGTATTTCCTGTAACAGAAGGTGAGGTTTTCCTAGTTGCAATTTTAAGAAACTGTAGTAGAACAAAATCATATTTTTATGAAGAACAGTTAAGACTATTTTCAAAGGCCTGAAGTTACTACTATTGTTTTTATTCAAATGGATACTCTGAATATTTTTCATAATTTTTAGAATTTACTGAAAATCCTTCCAGAGATATCTTTCTCATCCACAAAAAGGTTAGTGTTGTCCTGTTTTTTTGTAGATGACTTCTTTGAATGGATTGTTGCGCATTGTCTACTTCTAGAGAAAATTCATTCCATGGACTAGTTTTCTTTTTTTTCCCCCATATCATTAATATTTGTTTTATGGTGATCGTTTAGAGTCTACATCCCCAATATATCCCCATCGACTCATGTGATCAAATAGTTGCTTTTCTTCTGTGTTTCTACTCCCACAGTTCTTTCTCTGGATGTGGATAGTGTTCTTTCTCATAAGTCCCTCAGAACTGTCCTGGATCATTGCATTGCTGCTAGTACAGAAGTCAGTTACATTCGATTGTGCCACAGTATATCTGACTCTGTGTATAAGGTTTTCCTGGTTCTGCTCCTTTCACTCTGCATCAGTTCCTGGAGGTCTTTCCAGTTCACATGGAATTCCTCCAGCTCATTATTTCTTTTAGTGCAATAGTATTCCATCACCAACAGATACCACAATTTGTTCAGCCATTCCCCAATCAAAGGGCATCCCATCATTTTCCAATTTTTTGCCACCACAAAGAATGCGGCTATAAATGTTTTTATACAAGTCTTTTTCATTATTATCTCTTTGGGGTATAAACCAAGCAGTGGTAATGCTGGATCAAAGGGCAGACAGTCTTTTAGTGCCCTTTGGGCATAGTTCCAAATTGCCACCTAGAATAGTTGGGTCAATTCACAACTCCACCAGCAATACATTAATGTCCCAATTTTGCCACATCCCCTCCAACATGTATTACTTTCCTTTGCTGTCATGTTAACCAATCTCTAGGTGTAAGGTGGTACCTCAGAGTTGTTTTGATTTGCATTTCTCTAATTATAAGAGATTTAGAACACTTTTTCATGTGCTTATTGATAGTTTTGATTTCTTTATCTGAAAATTGCCTATTCATGTCCCTTGCCCATTTATCAATTGGGGAATGGCTTGCATTTTTGTGCAATTGATTTAGCTCCTTATAAATTTGAGTAATTAGACCTTTGTTGGAGGTTTTTGTTATAAAGATTTTTTTATAATTTATTGCTTCCCTTCTGATTTTAATTGCATTGGTTTTGCTTTTACACAACACTTTTTAATTTAATGTAATCAAAATTATTTATTTCACATTTTGTAATATTTTCTAACTCTTGCTTGGTTTTAAAATCTTTCCTTTCCCAGAGATCTGACAGGTATACTATTCTGTGTTCACTTAATTTACTTATAGTTTCCTTCTTTATATTCATGGCATTCACCCATTCTGAATTTATCTTGGTGTAGGGTGTGAGATGTTGATCTAAATCTAATCTCTCCCATACTGTTTTCCAATTTTCCCAGGAGTTTTTGTCAAATAGTGGATTTTTCATGGACTGGTTTTCTTGAGAGTAGAAACCTGGATCTTTTCACAGCTGATTTGATTTTTTTTAAACCAAATACAGTTTTCTAAATGACATATGGAATAAATCCCAATTTTGTTTGTATCTCATCAGATATATTTAAAATCTTGCCTGCATGATAATCTGATAGAATTAATGGAATTTTAAGCAAGGATGACAAAAGGAAAATTGAGCCCCATTAGAACTGAAGGAGTTATGGGAAATATTCAAGTTATTCCCATTTCTTCCTCCAATATCACTGATCCCCAGGAGTGCACTTGCACCCGTTAGTGTTAGGCAGTTATCATAATCCCCAAAGTCATATTCTTTGAGGCTATTAAGATTCTAAAGAGAGCGGTCTGCACCTGAACACCAGTTACTGAGAGATGGATCTCCTACCAAAGGGCTTGGGAAACTTCTCTAGTCATTCCAACTCATTAGACCAACATTTCTAAGATCAGTTTGTTGATCAAAAAGCTGAAATAAGTAACTTGCCCAGGGTCATCAAAATGTGTTCATTATTTAAGGCAAGCCTTAAGTAATGGTGCATGTGTGTGTTTGCTGATCAATGTCTGCTGAGGTGTGTGCATTGAGGCCTTTGGTAATTCTTGAATGAATGACTACTGTCCTCTTTATGCTTGTTATGCCTAGTACAGTAGAAGCAAGGTACATTACCAGATCCAGTTGGCATGTGTTTAGGAAGCACCCTTAGAAAAGAATTTACTTTTGAAATAGCATTCATAGATTTATGCCATATTTTACATTTGTCATTAATATTGCTGAATTATGGCCCATCTATGTATGATGGAAGGTTTGGGGGATGAGGTAGTTGGCTGCCTTGTGCTTCTGAAAAATCCTTCTTTCAATCTAAATTATATTTCATGTAAAATACAAATAGGTCAACTAGTATTTTGGAATTGCTACTTTCAAATTGTTTGACGTAGTATTGGGCTTCTGTGATTATTCTCTGATCACTCCTCTGTAAGAGCTACCACAGAAAATCAAGCAAACTCAGTTTATTACCATCTAATTACTTCATTAAAATCTGTAGCTTTAGGGGGCAGCTGGGTAACTCAGTGTATTGAGAGCCAGGCCTAGAGATGGGAGGACCTAGGTTCAAATCTGGCCTCAGACACTTCCCAGCTGTGTGACCCTGGGCAAGTCACTTCACCCCCATTGCCTAGCCCTTCTGCCTTGCAGCCAATATACAGTATTGATTCCAAAACGGAAGGTAAGGGCTTTAAAAAAAAATAAAATCTGTAGCTTTAATCGCATGGTGTGTAAGAACCAATACAGCCTTCAAAAGGGGGAGCTGACAGATCGCTTCAACCTACTTACTAAAAGTCCAATCCATAGGTTTTTCAGATATATGTCTTGTTCTTTCTTTCCACCAGATTTTGTTCTTGCACACATTCCTTTGAAGATAAATGTTAGCTGGGAAGAGCACTTGAGTGACTGAATTGTTTGATTTTAAAACTAAATCTCAGCCTAGCTAGTTCCAAGATTAATTAAATTCCTTTATTCTCCTCTTTACCATTCCTAGCTTTCTTCTGGGACTCAACCACCTTTTGTTAGGCTTGCCTGTGTTCCTGTGGGCTTTCCTTCCCCTCCTTTACTGAGGGCAGAGGCTTTGTATTTGTTTGTGTTTCTCATACTTGGATCCCTAGTGACTTTCATTTCTCTGGTGAAGTTTGATTTCCTTTTAGCTTGCTTCTTTAGGATTTTGTAAAAGTTCATTTTCTTAATAATTTTTGTTTCTCTTACCAGAGCAGTCTTTGTTTACAAAGTTAGGAATAAGGACTGTGATTTCCTTAGTAGAGGAAACTCCTTCTTCCTCAGCTGGCTGGCCATCTGGCTCCTCCCCTCTGCCTTATTGTGGTAAATTGTTGCCTGGAGTCCTTAGAAAGGTTAAAAGACTTTCCCACAGTTAACTTGCTGATAGGTGTCAGGCATTTGAACCCTCTGGTCTTCCTGGCTCCCAGGCCAAGCAGTCTCTCTCTGCAAAACAAATCTTAATTCCTGGGGTGAGTGAGTCTTTTGGGTGAAATGCTTCTTTGGAGGGATTGTTTACACTATTAATTATATAGTTTTATCTACAATTCTATCCCCTGAGTCTATGATCTTGTCTGATTCCACTATCTGTGGAGGATCTGGTCAGAATTTGAGTTGGAGATCTTTCTGGAAACCCCAGGGAATGAACTCCCAAAAGTTTTACTGGGATGAGTCAGAAGGAAGAATCCTCCCCCCCATCCATCAGTCCATTGCTGCCCAATCTTGATGCCCACATGCTGGGCCTGAGAGCAGACTTGTTTGGGGGAGTTGAGGTACTAATCAAGGTAACTGACTTCATGATAAAATTCTGCTTTGATTTTGTTCTTTCTACCTTAAATAACTACATAAAAATTCAGCAAAAACAAACCCAAAGAATAACCCCACCCATTTAAGTGATTCAAGGCCAGCATCTTCCCCCTTGTTCCTTTGCCTGCCTGCCTGCCTCCCTTCCCCTTCCCGTCCCCCAGCAGCTGGATCTCATTGAGGTGCCCTTTATATCTTGTGTGGGATGCTTGCCTCATCCTCCCAGGAATTCTTCCTAGAGGATCTGCCCAGTGAAATCTCCACTACCTTCTTCAGGTCTGCTGCTCCTTGAGGGCCTTGGCTTCTGACTTGGCCTTTGTACTCATTTAGCTTACAGCCTCCATCCTTATCCTCAGAGATGCTTAATGCCTTAGCTATGGGATGAAGGCCTTAATCCCTTGTTCTTCTTACTGATTGACTAGATACTATATTCCCTTTTATTTGTGCCCAAATCCTTTCATTAATTTGCTGCAGCCTACTTCTGAATCATTAGGCCCAGAACTGGAAGGAACCATTGAGACCCCCTAATCCAGCTTCCTTTATTGGAGAGGATTTGAATCTGAGGCCCTGAGAGCTAGTGGGGTGAATCATCTCCCAAGGGCACACAGGTGGTCATTAGCTGTACCAGGCCTCAGATTCCCTTGTCCCATATAGCCTCCCATTCATCTCTGCTGATAGCCCTTGGGGCCTTTGCAGTTTTAGTCCTTTAGACTCTGTGGTATTCTGGGATTTGTAGCTGTCTAATATCACTGAGGCAGTCTGAGCAGCTTGGGCTTTCTGTGGGACCCAGCTTAAGATGTTTGAAAGTTATATGAAGTTTCCCCCATGCAGTATAGTCCACAAGCATTTATGAAGGACTCACAAGGTGTGGGCATATAAAGAAAGGCACAAACAGGCCCCACCTTCTAGGAACCTTTGTTCTAAAAGGGGGAGATTTAGAACATTTAAATCATACATAGAAGGTATACACCATTAGTGTTAATAATAATACAAATAATAATTTATTGATGTTTAGTCCTGTCCAACCATGGCTCCATTTAGAGTTTTCTTGGCAAAGATACCAGAGTGGTTTGCCATTTCCAGGTCATTTGACAGATGAGGAAACTGAGGCAAACAGTTAAGTGACTTGCCCAAGGCCACACAGCTTGTGTCAATCTGAGGCCAGATTTTAACTCACAATAAATAAGTCTTCCTGACTCCAGGCCCAGCACTCCCATCCACTGTGTCACTCAGCTGCCCCAAATAATAATAATGCCCCCCAAAGTAATAATAGATATCATTTATAGAGTACCCACTAGGTGCTAGACTGTGTGCTAAATACTTTACAAACATTAATTACCTCATTTGACCCTCACAACAACCCAGAGAGACAGGTGCTATTTATATAATAATATATATATTATTATCTGTAAGGCAACAAGGGTTAAGTGACTTGCCCAGTATTTGAGGTTGAATTTGAACTCTGGTGTTCCTGACTCCAGGCCCAATGTCATCTAGCTGATTTGTTAAGGAACTAGCTATATCCTATGATATTCATCCCATTCCAGGTTTGCACATTTTATCTCATGCCCAAACTCACAAATCATATTTCCTGTGCACAAGGGACTGTAGAGAGGCACTACACATGAATGGGTATCCATAAAAGGTGGATACTGATCTTGGTAGATGAGTGTGCCATAAGGGGTAGCATGTATGTAGTCCAGGAACTGTTAAGACAAGGCAGGACAGGCTATGAGCCAAACAAGTGTCTTCTAGCATCATCAGGGGAGAAAGATTCTAGAGGATCCCAGGACCAGGGCCCTTGAACTAGGAGGGACTTTTCAGGTCACCCACTCTAACTACCTCCTTTATAAATGAAGATACAGTGCTCTAGAGGAATGAAGGAATATGCTCGGATAGTCCTCCTGATCCTGACTGGCAGTCATTCCTCACTTACCCCATACTCTTTAATACACTTTCTGTGTGTGATTCATTAAGTAGTAACAGATGAGAGGGTTTGTGGAAGAGGCTGCACCTGACTGGGTTGTTGGCACTAGCCTTGTTTGCTCATTAAAGATGCAGTGCTCGTTTCTTATTCTTTAACATAGACTATTCCACTTGCCTAAATTGACCTCTCTGCATCTCTCTTGTCTACCCAGATCCTCTCTAGCTTGGCAAGGCCCAACTTACTTCCTGCTTCCTCTGAAATTCCTTCCAGGGAAGTCTGTACTATTCACTTAATCCACTTCATTTCAACAAACATTAAGTTCCTACTGTGTGCAAGACTGAACTAGCTTACATGTTTTCAAAGGCAGAAATTCAGTAGTTCCTGCCTGCCAAGTTCTCCTGAAGGATTAAAACATGCAGCTGTTGTTCAGTCATTTCCGCTTTGTCCAACTCTTCATGACCTCATTTGGGGTTTTCTTGGACACTGAAGTAGTTTGCCTTCTCCTTCTTCAGCTCATTTTATAGATGAGGAAATGGAGGCAAGCAGGGTGGAGTGACTTGCCCAGGGTCACATAGTTGGTAAGTGTTTGAGACCAGATTTGAAATCAGGAAGATAAGTCTTCCTGACTCCAGGCCTGGTTCTCTATCTATTGTGCTGTCTAGCTTCCCCCAACAATATGTAAACAAACAAATAAATAAATAAAAAGAGGAGACATCTTTTATAAATAGAACGATATAACACTTTAGTTAATTTTTGCTTCTTTTGTTGTATCTTGAAGTTTTAAACCATTTTATTTCTTCCTGATCTCTCTTTCCTTTAGGCCCATCTCCAATCCTAGATTCCCTGATTTTAATACAGGGAGGCCCTAGTCTAGTGCCCTTCTCCTACAGAAGAGGGAACTTAGAAGCTCTTAATTGTGTTCCTGTGCCTTACTGCTCCATGTTAAAGGTGTATTTGACCCTACTCTGTTGTCTTGTTTCATATTTATCTACCCAATTTAGACTTTAACTTTGTTCTTAGGGCAGAAATTAGAAATAATTCTTTTGATCAAATTTTTATCATTTCATGAATACTTCCTAAATACAATAACACCTAAATCATTTAAGATTCACTACTTTCATATTCATCCCTAGAATACAAATTTTAATAGTGTTTTCTAACTGGCATTTAAACTGAGAACCCTAGCAGAGTCTTGTCCCTGGGAAACAGCATTGTTGGGAGAATTCCCCAGGCAAGCTTTACCAAAGAAAGTTATTCCTGTTGAAAGGTTCCCCCCACCCACCCGTTTTCAGTCAGAACCTTAGACCTGGAAGAGGAGTCCAACCTCTTCCTGTTCTAGGGGAGAAAGTGAAGGCCTGGAAATTCCCAAGGGAAATAGGGGATCCAGGGTACCCTGAGAACTAGAGCTGAAGGGGGGGTATCTGAATACATATCATTTAAAATTGCATTATTATGTTTTCTATGGATGTCTTAAGTGCCACCTTGATTACAAACTCCTTTCCCTTATTTATTTACATTTTATATCTCCCTCCTACTTCCAATCTCTCATCTTTTCAACAAGTATCTATATCTGGAGTAATCAAAGCGTATTTTCTCTGTGACATTCCACTGATCTAACAAACAAATGACCCTGTCCAAATAATTTTTTTAAGAATATAAAAGGAAATGAGGTTAGTTTGGCATGAGTTATTTTTGATGAGCATATATTTGACTCTCAGTGACCACTGTTTCCTTTTCTAGATACTCCCAAACTTTCCCTTTATGTGCTAGAATTTTGCCAATCATTAACTTGAGTGGTAGATGTTCAGTGGAATTTAATCTATCTATCCAGCTCTGGTCTCCTGAGCCTGAGTCTCATATCACCAACTCCCTGTCCTCCTTGTCAAACATTGTAAACTGGATTTGAATGAAGGGAGTTGATCTAGTTTTGAGGGAGAAGTTTTGAATCCTTGTATGGTAGGGAGGCTCCATTGGTGGAAGAGCACCGACCTGAGTCCAGGCCTACCTGCCCTCCTGTCCTGGAGCTACCATGGACCAGCAGTGGGGCCTGGAGGCACTTAACTGCCATCTGTTCATATCCCAGATGTGCTTTCTGATGCCTGGAAATGCCTTCCAGGGTATATGAGGAGCCTAGGGCAAATGTCATGGTGGGGCTGAAGTAACAGCCTTACTGGGGAATTCAAGACTAGGCTTGATGCCCATTTATGCTACCCCCTTGCTGTGGAACCTTGGAGAGGCAACCCTGGCTCTCTGAGCCCCAGATTCTCCATACATAAAATGAAGAGTTGGGGCCCATTTTTTCCTATAGTCATCTCTAGTTATAAGATATGTGATTCTAAGAATGTTTGCTGAGTTTAACTCTTATACCTATGAAATCCTATGAAATTGTTTTTGCTACAGATCACAATTCAGTTTACTATATAAATCTTATACATTTCAGTCCTTTGGGCATGTGTTCTTCATAGTTGGAAATCTTGACAGGTGGCAGAGAAAGTAGTCTCTTTTGGTGGTGCTTCATCCAGGTCATGCTTGTTAACTGTGGCTAGCCACCAGGACCCACTACTGGACTCTCTTCTATTCTCCTATTTCACTTGGTGGTCTTGGCTCTTGGGATTTTAGCTATCACCTCTATGTACTTGATTCTCAGATGTATTTGTTCATTCCTAACCTCCCTCCTGACCACTGGGTTTGAGTCTCCATCTACTTGCCTTTTGAACAACTGGATATCCAGTAGACATCTTAAAGCAAACATGCCCCAAATAGAGCTCATTACCTTGTTCTCCACCCCCCCTTAATAGCCCTATTACTATTGAGAGTATCAACATCTAAGCACCTAAACTCAGCTGGGGTCACATCTTCAGTCCTCTCTCAGCCCCCATATCCAATCAATCACCATATCCTGTTGTTTCTATCTTCAGTCCTCTGATACTGCTCCCACCCCTGGTGCAGCCCTTATCATTTCACGCCTGAACTATTGCAATAACTGTTGTGAGGTTGTCCTGGCTCTATGCATCCACCAGTGTTCTTCCTAAAGCACAGTTCAGGTCTGACTGTATTACCTCTCCTTTTTATTCATCCTCACTGGCTTCCCATCACCTCCAAGATCAAATATAAAACCCTCCATAACCTGCCCTTCCTCCCTTTTTATTCCTTCTACTCTCCACACATCCCACCACATACCATGTACTCTTCAATCCAGTTACACTGACCTCCTTACCAGTCCTCAGACCATGCTTTTCTCTAGCCATCTTCCATCTCCAATCTGTCTTCCTCCTCTCCTCAACTCCCTAGTTTCCTTCAAATCCTGGCTAAAATCCCACCCTCTGCAGAAATCCTTTTCCCAATTTCTCTTAACTCTCTTAATTCTACAGACCTTCCCTCTCTTGATTACCTCCAGGTGATTCAGTCCGAATTTTGTTTATCCATCATTATTTGCCTGTTGTCTCTCCCAAGATAGTATGAGTCTCTTGAGGGCAAGGACTGTGTTTTTGCCTTTCTCAAGTATCCTCAGTGCTTAGCACAGTGCCTGGCATGCAGTAAGTACTTAATAGATGCTTTCTTTGACTGACTGAAATATTCCTTCCTGGTTTCCTTTGAGTCCTAACTAAAATCTACCTTCCACAGGAAGCCCTTTCCAACCCCTCTTAATTCTAGGGCCTTCCCTCTGTAATTAATTATGGCTTGCTCTGTGTGTATGTTTACATGTTATCTTCCCCATGAGACTGTGAGCTCCTCGAGGGCAGGGGCTGCCTGCTTTCTATTGTGTCCCCAGCACTTAACCCAGAGCTTGGCACACTGTAGGTGCTTAACAGATGTTGATTGATTAGTTGCTATCCCAGGGAGTTTTCCATGTTCAGATGCCCTCTCCCTGCTCCAGTGAGTGTGTTTCGGTGTGCTAGAAGGGCATTTCTAACCACATCTTCCTGACAGCTACCTCTATGCACACACACACAAACACAGTAACCTAGCAGCTGCCTTCCTCTCATTCCATCTGGGTTACAGAGTTGGGAAAGACCCTGGAATGGACAGGATTTTGGAAGCAGACTCTGATTGCTTTTGCAAGGGATTCCATGCTTTTGGAACTTTTCCCCATTCAAAATCCTTCACTTGTTGAGGTAATTTCAGGCAATCCAGAGCAAGTTCCCCTTTCTTCAACGAAGTCTTTCTAGATAGCCACAGCTTAGAAACAAACATTACTTCCCTCCTTGCCCTTGTCTCTGTCACTTTTCTCCTCTTCCCTTAGGCTCCCGGAGCTAAAAGGGACCCTGAAAGTCATGTGGTGCACCTCCTCAGTTTAGAGACAAAGCAACTGAGGTTCTGGGAGGTCATGGGACCTTTACTTTAGGAGTCTTCTTTGGAAGACAGACAGGCTGGAGAAGGGAGAGACTTGAGACAGGGAAACCAGCTAGACCATTGTAGTATGAAGGCGATGAAGAGCTGATCCAAGAAGCCCACCACTGAGTGGGTGAGAGGAGGATGAAGGGAAGAAGCACTATCCTGCTCCTGGCTGTCTCTCTTCCAGTGTAGCCAAGTGGGTGTTCCATTTTGCCCTGTCACAAAAGCTCTGCCTCCAGTCCCTTCTCTTCACAGTTGTCAGTGTAGCTAGAGGTTTTCATCTCTTGCCACTGCCTCCACATTGGCCTCCCTGCCTCAAGTCTCTCCCCACTCCAGTCCATCCAACACTGTTGCTGAAGGAACTCGATTCAATCGCCAATCTGACCATGTGACTCCTATTCATCCAACTCCTGGGGCTTCCTATTGCCACAAGGACAAAAGACAAATTCTTCTACTTAGCTTTTTTTTTTTTTTCTTTTAAACCCTTGCCTTCTGTCTTAGAATCAATAATGTTCCGAGACAGAAGAGTGGTAAGGGTGGGCAATGGAGTTAAGTGACTTGCCCAGGGTCACACAGCTAGGAAGTATCTGAGGTCAGATTTGAACCTAGGACCTCCTGTCTCTAGGCCTGGCTCTCAATCTACTGAGCCACCAACTTGCCCCCTTCTAGTGAGCTTTTTAAAGCTCCATCTATAGAACCTGACAATCTTACAGTTGTGTTATCTGTCACTGTCCTTCCAGCACTATTTCACTCATACTTGTTTCCCTAGCACCCACCATAGTAAGCCCTTAACAATTATTTGTGGATTAGAGTTAGCTTTACAAAATTTTCTTTTCTTTTCTTTCTTCAAACTTGATGATAGAGAATGGCTTTCAGAGGAGACATAGAATATAGGTGGGGAAGATAGGTAATAGAAAAGCAAAATATACTAATAAAATTTATTTTTGAAAAAAATGTTTATATAAATTTCATTAAACAAAAAACTTGTTTAAAACTGTTGTAGAAAATGACTGAGGCTATGAAGATCACTCTAGACTGAATAATTGCCATGGAAGCCAGTGTGAAGCTACAAGGACTTCTTACATCTCAAAACTGCCTAAACAGCCAGAAAAGTCCATGACTTACCAATAGCCTTCCAGAGTGAACAGAGATGGGTCAGAAATCTCTGTAACCTGCTAGGCTATGTGTCTGGAGGTATTAAGAACAAAGGGCTCTTTGTTATCCAGAAAGCTGAGTGCCTAGAATCCCATAGGGTCAACTTTGGAAGAGATAGGGAGCAGCAGTAGCAGAAGCAAGCCTGGGCCTTGTAGTGCTCAGACCATGACCCAGTCACAGGGCTCAGTACTTTGGTTCTCAGATCCCACTGAGGCTAGGCCAGCCCTGAAAAATCCAGCATTCTGAACCTCTAAAGTCCAGCGGGGCTAATTCTCTTTTCCTTTGACTAAGCTCATTTGTTATAAAGGGGTCTTTTCCTTTCTGTTCTTAATTGGAGTGAAGTTGGTAGGAAAGTGGAAAAAGGTAGCAATAGTGATACCCGCAGATCATTGAACCATTTTCTTTCAAAGTGCAGTGATGTGAACAGAAGGGAACATAGACAGGGAGGCCAGTTTTGAAAATTAAGTACAGGATGTATTACATACTTCTTAACAAAGTAAGCTGGGTGAAAAGGAGATTCAGAGACTCAAGATGTGTTCAGCTCGGTATATGGAAATGTTCATTGTGGGGTGTTTAAGAATAAAAAATAATTTCTAATATATTCATCTGTATAGCATAAGGCTTATTCTCCTTCTACATTATAAGTTCCTTTAAAACATGGTTATATGCCTAGCATAGTATGTTGCTAATACATAATAAAAGTCAAATTGAATGGGAAAAGGACCCAACAATATACATCTGAGTTTCCTTTGATCTGTTTATAAATGTATAAATTTTGTTCAGTACAATTTCAGCATGAGATTTCTAAGTTCACGTAAAAGTTTGACAACCAGGGCAGCTGGGTGGCTCAGTGGATGAAGAGCCATGTCTAGAGATGGGAGGTCCTGGGTTCAAATCTGGCCTCAGACACTCTCTGGATGTGTGACCTTGGGCTAGTGACAACCTCCATGGCCTAGTCTTTACCACTCTTCTGTCTTAGAACCAATACACAGTATTGATTCTAAGATGGAAGATGAGGGTTTAAAAAAAAAGTTTGACAAACCACATAGGATTCTGTGTAGAATTCTCGTGGTGGTGTAGTGGATAGAGTATGGGCCTCAAGTAAGGGAGACATGAGCTCAAATGTAGTCTCAGACATTTCCTAACTGTAGGACCCTAGGCCACTGGCTTAACCCTTTCCTGCCTCAGTTCCCCCAGCTGTAAAATGGGGATAATAATAGCCCTTGCCCCTCCCCCTCCAGGGCTGTCATGAGGATCAAGTGAAATAATATTTGTAATGTGTCTAACATGGGGCCTGGCATGTAATATTTGCTAGATTGATGTTGGCTGTTATTGTTGTCATTGTGCTTCTCTCTCTCTGATATGGAGGCTTTTTGCCTGGTATGGATTATTCTTTCTAGGCAGTGATCCAAACAGCTGTACTTATACAACCCTAGCATTCCTGCCTAGCCTGGTGGCAGCTTGTCTCTGGCCATCCTGCTGCTGCAGGCACAGGCTTAAAGGGACAATGAGGCCCTGAGGTGGTGGCATGAATGGATCACTGTACTTGGAGAGGAGAAGTCCCGAGATTGAATACTGCTTTCCTTCTTTCCTGGCTCAGTGGCCCTGGCCAAGTCACTCAGCCACTGCTTCCTCATCTGTAAAATGGCAGGAGCAGTAGCATCTTGATGGCAGTGCTGTGCATGTTGATTGAGATGGTGTGTGAATCCTCGTGCGGCCCTGCAGCCCAGGCCATCCCTGGTTTCACCTGGCGGGGAGGATTTTTTAGCATGGATGTGTGCTCCTTGTCTACAGCTGGACTTGTTCAGAGGCCCGCTGAGTGCTGGGCATTAACATCAGGCAGCGCCATTACAGACAGAAGGGGAGAGCCCATGTACCCTTAGAGGAGATGGCTTATGGGGGTGCTGTGTCGAGGAGTGGAGGGAACAGGCACGCAGGTGGGATCCTCCTCTTCATAAACATTGATTTCCAGAGCCCACACCTCGTTTTGCTGTCTTGGTGGCTCACTGTTATCCCCATCTTACAAATAAGGAAATTGAGGAAGGCTGAAAGGAAGTGACTTGCATAAAGTCTCTTCTAGAGTCTGAGGCAGGATTTATACTCAGGCCTTTGTGACTTGAGGTCCACTGTGCTCCCTAGCTGCCTCGTCCTCCCAGCCCTGGGTTCAGGGCAAGCAAAGGGACAGAGTGGAGAGCTGACCGCTGATGAATGAGAAACAGTCAGACCAGCTTGACTGAGTTGGAGAGGGTGGCTGGAAGAGGAAGTTGGGTTAGACTGTGTAGGGGAGCCTGGTGGGCCGCAGGTGCTTTGATAGAATCCCTTTGGACGCTGGTTTGAGGGCAACCTGGAGAAGGACTCCACAGAGAAGAGGAGCAGCCATGAGGCAGGGGGATGCTTGTGGACAGAGGAGGATGTTTGGCCTGGAGACCTGTGCTGGCAGGAGAGTGAGCCTGAGGGGAGCCTCCTCAGCACTGGACCTGGCTCCTTTTCTTCTCCTTCCTTGCCTAGAAGTGGGGTGGGGCTCCAGAGCATCCCTGCTTAGAAGGGTGCTGGGGGGCATCTGGACAGAGCCTTCACTTTGTGGAGGCTGAGCTCCCCCAGAACCGGCCGGGCCCCAGCCTGGGGTTTGCTGCTCCGGTTTAGGCCCCAGGACTGGGGCGATGGGCAGAGGCTGGCCAGGACGTGCCCAGAGCCTGTGTGTCTCACCCCAGACGGGCCTTCCTGTGTTGCCCCTGGCCCTCGGGCCTCACCACCATCCCTGCCCGGGAGTCCCTGGGGCCCGCCCCAGCCTGGCCCATTCCAGCCCAGCCCAGCCCAGCTCCGCTCAGCTTAGCTCGGCTGGGCATCCCTCCCTCCCTCTTCCCCAGGGGCTCTCCCAGGGAGGCGGTGACTGCAGCAGGAGCAGCCGGGCGGCCGCCTCCTCCTCCTCCTGCCTCTTCTCCCTCCCCTTCTCCCTTGATTGACAAACGGGCCTGGGGTCACATGACAGGCCTGTATTTGAAGGTCACCAGCAGCCTGCTTCCTTTAGAGAGACAGAGGGGGAGAGCGAGAGCACAGAGGGAAGGCGAGAGAGACAGAGCGAGCAAGCGAGAGCGCGAGGGAGAGGAGAGGAGAGACACGGAGAGACTGGAGAGAGGCGAGGCGAGGCAGGACAGTCTGGGCGGGCAGCAGACAGGCAGCGGGCAGGCCGGCAGCAGGCAACAGCACAGGCACCCGGGCAGGCGGGCAGGCAGCAGGCAGCAGGCGAGGAGGGTGCCCACGCCAAGATGGCCGACAGAGCCTCTGCTGCCTTGTGAGCCGCTGAGCTGAGCCCAGGGAGCCAGCCCCAAGGACAAAAGGAAGCCAGCCAGCCGCCGCCGCCGCCGCTCCCGCCGCTGGGCCAGCGCTCCCCAGGCAGGCCCCTCTCGGCCCTGCTGCTGGATGCTGCATGCCACCGCCACTGGCCGCTGCCACTGCCGGGGGCCGGACTTCTGGAAGCACTGCTGCACTTTACCAGGTGGGTACTGTGCTCCTGCCGCGGCTGCCAGGGCAGGGCAGGGCAGGGCGGCCAGCCTGCACAGGGGGCCCGGCCCGGCCCCTCCTCACCTCCCCAAGGTGGGGTGTTGGGTTGGGGGAGCAGGCCCAGCCCGAAGGAAGGGAGGGAGGGAGGGAGAGAAGGGAGAGGAGGGAGGGAGCAAGCCAGCGAGCGAGCCAGCAAGCTCACTATAGCATTTGGGAATTGAATAAGGCCTGCTGGGCAAGATGGAGCTTTCAGCTGGGAAGTGATGGCATTCCGAAATGGATTTGCGCAAATTGCTTAGGTCTGATGTACAAACAGAAGAAGAGTAGAGGGAGGGAAATTGGTACGGAAAAAGAGATTTTGCAAAACCCTCCCTCCCCCCCTTAAATCTGCTGCAAAAATTTGCATAAATAGAAATGGCTTTGCATTCTTTCTGCTGCTAAGGCCGACAAAGGGAGGGAGGCAGCCGAAGCAGCCAGAGCCTCATCTCCCCCCTTTTATTGGACTCTCCTCCCTAAGGAGATGGAGATCTCAAAGATGACGAAGGGGAGATTTTGTAGACCTCAGTTTGGAGGTGAGTGAATGAACCAGGAGGGCTTGAAACCAGCTTCCTATGTAATCAGGACATGTATATGTGTGCCCCAGAGCTCCCCCACCCCTGGGCTTTCATTTTGTATCTGCAAAGGGACCACCAGAGGCTCGTTGGTTTGAATAAATGATAGAATCCTATATAGGTGGTGTTTTGGGTGGTCCTCCTTCTTAGAAATGCCTTTTCTATTAATCAGCTTCCCCCCTCTTCATTTTGGGGCCTCCTCCATTTCTCTCCAGTATAAGAGGCTTCTTAGCCTAAATTATGCACTGAAAGTCTGATGGGGCTTTCTTTTCATAGCATAGGTCTCTGTGTGTGGTAATTAACTTATTTTGGCCATGCATCCATGGTTTGGAGGCTCATAGGAATAATTAGGTATATGTGTGATTGTCAGTGGCCGTTGAAATTGTTCATTGCCTGAAGTTTAAATTCCATTGGTCTTAATGCCTTATTCTAGCGGGAGGATAAGAAAAAAAAAAACCTGAAAACTCGCTTTCTGGGAGCAGCCTCCCCCTATCATTGTGAGAGTGTGATGTAATGCTCCTTCCTCTGTCTGGTGGGCTGAGAGAGGATTATAGTTTTGTGCTGTGGCAGTGAGAATGCCCCCACCCCCCATAGCAACACATCCCTGCTTCTGTCTTATTCCCTGGTGCTTATGTATTTGTAGCTTACTGATTTATTCAGTGACACATTTCTTAAGTGTTGAGAGTAAAAGACTGTTAATCTAAATCTGTTAACAAAGCGGAAATGAGATTTAGAAATATATCTTTAAAGGATGCAAATAGCCTGGATTGTCTGATTCAGATTGGTTATATAGGCACGTACCCTGTACTAGATTGGATATATTTGGAGTGAAATGGTTTTAATTTAAAAATACCTCAAAATTTTTTTTGTTTTCCTTTAAATTGAGTTAGTTATGTTATCACTGAAACTGAAAGTATTAACATAGGAGAAAAATGTTGGAATATTTAAAAAAAATTGACAGCCTGTGGAAGGAAAAAGGGTGCATGGTGATTTCAAAGGAAGCTTTTATTCAGTTAGAATGGGTTGGCCCCCTTATGCAGAACATGGTTTACCTCCTTGAGTTAGTCGTCTATGGATGGGGAAGCAATTACATGTTAATACTTTCTATTTAATTTTCACTAGAATTAAGAGAATGAGAACTCACCATACCGATGGGTTTTGTTGTTTTTTGTTGTTTAACAACAGCAGAGTAAGGAATGACTTTTGATTTTAATGCAGTGAATGTTCTATCATTTTCTTTTTCTTCAGAGGAGAAATAGTAGTGAGAATCTTAAATTACAAAGGTACACTTCAACCATCTTGGCTCATTTTTTGATTATGGTCTTTGGTTAAAAAGAAAGGACAAATAAAAATGAGAGAAAAGACTGTATTATGAATCTAAAGAAAACAGAACTGTAATTTTTATGCCTTTGAAAATGAAAGTACTTATTTGGGGATATTCTCTTGCTAAATGCATAGTTTATCCCTCAGTGCCTGAGATGGATTTATAAGGGATAAGGTGTCCCAAGTATTTGAGATTGAATTTTGGGGAAAGATGATTTACAATTTTTATGTTTTGTGGAGGATGCAAACAGCTGGATGTCAGGCTAATTCAGTTTGTTGTTTTGAATTAAGGGCCAAGAATCCAAGTAAGTTTGCTCCTTCGGCAGAAAAAAGAACAGAATATTGAAAATTACCGATACTGTGTTCAAATTTAGGACAATGTATTCAGAAATAACAGAATGCATTGTCTTGTCCAATTACCTTATAAACTTTTCCTTTTAGCAAACGTGAATATTAGAAAAATGAGATTGTTCTAATTACCATTAGGTTCCTAACAAAACATATTTGAAATCTTATGGTTGTGGGTAATTTCAGAATAGGAGCTGCCATTTTGGATCTTTTCCTGTACAACAAACCCTGATGACAAATGTTTTTGGGTGTAATTCCAGGTATTTGAAAACAGGCAATAGGTGGTATGTGCATATAAGCCATTTAAATGTACCTTTTTCTTTTTTTCCTCACAGAGATTGGTTTTATTGCAGTGAGTACCAAACCCTTAAAATCTTTTAATAAATGAGAGTACTCACATTCTTTTTTTTTTTTTTTTAACCCTTAACTTCTGTGTATTGGCTCCTTGGTGGAAGAGTGGTAAGGGTGGGCAATGGGGGTCAAGTGACTTGCCCAGGGTCACACAGCTGGGAAGTGTCTGAGGTCGGATTTGAACCTAGGACCTCCCGTCTCTAGGCCTGGCTCTCAATCCACTGAGCTACCCAGCTGCCCCTGAGAGAGTACTCACATTCTGAAGAGAGTAGTTTAAGAAGTGTTAGACCTTGGATGTTAAGATTTGAGAAGAGTAGATATCCACTGTATTTTAAAAACTTATTGAAGTTGCTAATTTCTTATTTTTCTTGTTTAACCCTATGATGAAAGCCTAAGCCAGGATTCATGATTGTTTCTTAGAAATACATGATGGTGTTACATATTAGACTTAAAATATTTCAGAAAAATTCTAAGAAGTGTCTTTACAGTGGCAATAACACTTGTCTGTGGTTTTTAGAGAAGAAATCCTTTTAATTTCAGTTGGAACTGTTGGTCAGTTGAACTAACTTCTTTCCTTTGGCCTGGCTTTGAATGAAGCTTTGTGTTGTCCTTTTATTCTCATTATAGTGTTATTAAAGTTAGTGCTTTAAGAATAACTTCACAAGTATTGTAGTAGATACATGTGTCCAAAACGACTTAGATGCTGAGACAGGCAGATAAGGAAGCGCTTATTGTGAGATGGTCTAGAGCGCATGGTACCAAATACTTGGGTAAATCTTTGGATGATAAGTAAATACAACACATGTATAGAACACATACAAAGCATGATCAAAGGTGGGGGAAGAAGAAGGAAGAATTGCAATAGCTAGAAGAATCAAGAAAGGCCTTTTCCAGAAGATAGTTCTGAAGCTAAGCCTTGAAGGAAGCTAGGTTTTCCAAGAAGTAGAGATGAGAAAGGAAAATATTCCAGTAATGGAATATAGCTTCTAGCAAGACACAATGGCAGGAGATGAAGGCACAAGGATCTTTGGCTGGATCCGAGAGTCATTGAGGAAGGGGAGTTCATATGTAATTAATCTAGAAGAATGGGTTGAAGACAGATTATGAAGAGCTTTTTAAATGCCAAACTTGTGCTCTTGTACTTTATCTAACAAGACTTGGCAACTCATTGGCAAAGACCATAGGAAACCACTGAAATTTCTTGAGGATAAGAGTGGCCTGTCATATTGCTGCTCTAGGAATATCAATATGGCAGCCATGAAGAGGATTAAGGAGTTTAGTATAGTGATTCTATTTAGGAACTGTTGCTGTAGACCAGAATAAAGGTGATGAGAGCCTGTACCAGAGGAGACTGTAGTATGAGGAGAGAATTAGGGAAGAATAAAGATGTTGGGGGTAGGAGGCAGGGTAACTGAGGCTTTAAACGTGGGGTGAGAGATTTCCTGACAGAAATAGGAAAGTGAAAAGGAGGGAGGGATTTAAGGGGAAAGATAATGGGTCCTATTTGGAGGAGGCTGAGTTTGAGATGCTTGTGGCACTCCTGGAGGAGTATACTTGCTCCTTACCTTCATCTCCTCCTCTTCCTCCATTTCCTCATTTTCTTTAAGATCCACAGCTCCAGCACCACCTTTTTTGAGAAACCTAGCTTGATGAATTCCCCACCTGCTGCAGGTGCTTTCCCTCCCTGACTAATCCAGTGTAATGTCTTGTGGAGGGTAGGGAGATGCTCACAGCTGGAGATCTCAAGAGGCCACATGGAAAAAGGTGGTGCTTTGGTCAAGCTTTGTCAAAGGCCCAAAGCTCACAGGTGGAGGACTGCATTAGGAACAAGAAGAAGGTTGATCTGTTTGGACTGGGGAGTAGGGCAAAGGGAGCAATGTCTATTGAGGCAGGCCCCAAAGAGAAATTCATGCTTGAACCCGGGAAGCACAAGAGTGGCATGATGAGACACTAACTGGCCAAGAAACATCTGCTAGTTGACCCTGTGACTGAATGATTTTGTTAAAGGTTAGAAATCAAGAGTTCTTAGCCTGGGGATCCACAGACCCAAAGGAGTCTATGAATAGATTTTAGGGAATGCATACCTGGACAGTACAAAATTAACTAAAAGGGAAGCTGGAAGCAAATGATAGAGGGCTATAAATGTCATTTATCTGACTTTCATGTCAGAATATTACAATAGAATTGGTTTCCTTTATAATTCCATAAATTTTATTACTTTAAAAGCATTATTTTGAGAGTGAACCCATATGCTTAGGATCCCCTGTTAGAGAGAGAGAGAGAGAGAATTAAAGAGGGCCCAAGATAGCTTCCTAAGTAGCTACAGCTTAAAAAGGTCATTATCCTAGCTGGCCAGCTGATGATCAAAGAACAGGCATGTTTAAGGCATTCCTAGGGCCCAGACTCATTCTGCATGCAAGGTTCTTTTCCCTGGTCAGGTTTTCATCCTTGGAGGTCTCCTTGAAATCATCCTCCTTGCCTCCTCTCTCTTCTGCACCACCACACCCAGGCATCGATCTGCCTCAGCACCATTTCTTACATCCTTCCCCTTCTCTGCCTGCTTAGCTGAGGCTCTCATCACCTCTTCCTTGCACTGTTTCCCAATCCTTCTAATTGCTCTCTCCTCTCCAACCTGTTCTCCACTCAGTTGCCAAAGGAAGCTTCCCAAGGTGCAGCTCTGCTCAAGTCACTGCCTCACTCAGGAGACTACAGTGGCTCCTGTTCACTATAGGATCAAGTTGTTGACTGCTGGACACTTAAAAGCCCTTCACTTTTTCCAACCTCTTTACCAATCCTGTAGTCTAGCCAAAGATGCTCCTCACATGCTACATTTTACGTCTAATCTTTGAGCCTTTGTCTGGATTGTTCCCCAGGCCTAGAACTCTCTCTTTCCCCTTGCAATCCCTACTTTCCTTCAAAACTCAAGTGCCATTTTGGACAAGAATACTTTTCCAACCTCAATCTCCATCAGCTTGAGTTATCCTTTCAAAGATTTACCTAGGATTTATTTTATCCATTTGGCAAATGGATAAATGTAAATGAGGTGTGTGTGTGTCTGCCTGCCTGTCTGTCTGTCTGTCACATGTAAGCCCTTGAAAGGCAGGTCTCTTTTATGTGCTGGGCACACAGTGTTGTTATTAGTCATTTTTAGTCAATCTGACTCTTTGTGACCCAATTTGTGGCTTTCTTGGCAGAGATACTGGAATGGCTTGCTATTTCCTTCTCCAACTCATTTGACAGATGAGGAACCTGAGGCAAATGAAGTGAAGTGACTTGTGTAGGGTCACACAGCTAGTAAGGATCTGAGGCCAGATTTGAACTCACAAAGAATGAGTGAGTTCCTGACTCTAGGCCTGGGACTCTAACCACTGTACCACCTAGTTGCCCCAAGCATACAGTAGATACCTCTTAAATGCTTGTTGACTGACTTATTGATAGGACTTCATAGGCATTGGTACCCGAACTCAACTTTCTGAGGTGCTGAGGCTAATGAGGGTCAGATGAAGGAGAAAATGAAGAGGAAGGTGCTTATTTCGATGACTGTGGGGAAAATCCAGTTGTGCTTTTGCTCAAGGCACAGCATTCTAAAACACAGGATTTTTTCCACCTTCCAGCGAGGCATGAAAGTAAACAGTTGCTAAGTATAACTCATTTAAAAATACCTTTCTGCACCTTTTTTCTTGACATGATTGGATCTGACAATGGCACCCCTGATTCTTGCTATGGAGACCTGTTCTCTGTTTTCTAGTATATTGGTGATACACCCATACTTAACACATCTCCTTTGGGACTAAGACAGCAAGGCAAGCAGGACTCTGTGGCCACATTGCTCTGATAATCAGCCACCTCAGGCCTCTTCAGCAACAAATGCCTCGAGGGCCCAGCAAATGTTTGTCAGGTGTTTCCATCTATAGAGATGCTTAACAGACATTTACTGACCATCTTCTGGGCCTCATTCATATTCATCCAGATACTAAACTGTGCTGCCTATTTCTCTTTGGCAGCATCCCCTCCATCCTTGTCTTAGGTGCCAGGACACTAGACACTGGAGTTACACAGATTGGAGGTCTTTTCTCCCTCCTCAAGTTCGGGGAAGGGGGGAGGCGCTTTCTGATTTAACTTTGCCATTCTCTCACTCTGCACCCTGCCCCCCAAAACACTTAGCACAATGTTCTGAACATAGTAAACATTTATTAAACATTTGTTGAATAAACCACTGAATGGCTATTAGAGAAGATGGATTTATCTGTTTTGCAGAAATTACTAATAATAATATTTATGTCATAGACAATGAAGTGATTGTGGAGCTTAAATAGCAAATGTTTAATGGTCTGGGCCTTCAGAAACTAGTACTTGCCTAAACTTTAAGTGTTCTTTTCTGTCAACCTGTTGAAAAATAATAGTTATGATTCCACAAAAATTCCATGCTAATCAGTTATATACAGCTGATATCAGTGGGCATCAACAGCATAAAGAATAGCATTGCTGCAGTAGATCACTTTTCCAATTTTTATTAAAGCTCATCTTCCTTCTTTCAGGCTCTTTGCTTATAATCTGTGCATGCCTTTAAAGTATTTGGCATGAAAAATGTCTGTGAATCAGCATTTTAAGTTAATTGATATTTGCATGGAATTTACTTTTTAAATTTTGATTTTGATTGTTCTTAGTCTTCAATTTCATTTACAATCTGGTTGTTTAAAATTATTTTCACCTTTGGGGAAGCACTCACAGTTACATTTTTAAAAATTTGTTTATTTGTAAATCCCATAACTTTCTAACCAATAGAGTGCTATTTGAAATAATTTTGGTGGCATAGAAATTGCTTTCATGAAATGAATATATTTTTGAATTGTATTTTAAACTCAAAAATTTGACTATAGACATCCTATTTGACTTTTCTTTTAGATGATGGACAAAGTAACTAGATGTATCCATTCCACAAGGATTTTTAAATCTTTTTTTGTGTTGGAACTCTTGTCTGTTACATTTAAGGTGTAGTATACTGGAGGAGTTGTTGTGGAAGTTGCTGGGATACCAGACTTGACTCTTGCCCTCAGGGGAATCAGTTAAGTGCAGCATAGAAGATAGAGATTAGAGCAACCAAGATCCTGGTACTTAAGCCAGAAGACTGGTACCAGTGAGTTTCTGTGAAAGCTCTGAAGCAAGAGAATCCACTTCTGGCTTGGAGTAGTCAGGTAACACTTTGTGTTGGAGGGAGCATTTGTCTGTTAAGGAACTTGGCATAATGAGATTGGAAGGAAAGACAACTTCTGAGCAAGGGGAATGTCATGAGTAGAGGCAGAGGCATGTGGATAGCTGTGGTTGGTAGATCAGCTAGCTTACTTTGGCTGGCACCTCGGAAATGTCCGGTCAGTTGTACATCCTTCGAATTCTTCCTCCCCATCTCCAACATCCATTTCTTTTTCATCCATCCAGTCATTAACTGGCCTGTTTCAGAGTTTCAGTGCTTCTGGTCTGGACCAGTATCTTTCTAACTGTTCACTTCAAGTCACCCCAAGCCAATCCTTCCTCCACAGAACTCCCCCAAGAGTGGGTTTTCCTCAGTCACAGATTTGACACTGTCACTCTTCCCATATCAGTTACAAACTCATCTTGTTTGAAAGTCTTCTACAGTTTTACTTCATCCTGCCTTACCAGAATGATTCGCCCGTTCTTCCCTGTCATGCCCATTTTATTTCAGTGATTCTAGCCTGCTTGCTTCACCTCCTAATCAATATTCCATCTTCCCTCTTGGTGCTTCTACCCAGACTGACCTCTGTGCCTAGAAAATGCTACTTCCTCCTCACTGCTGCCTCCTCATAGAATCCTTTCCTTCCTTCAAAGCTTAGCTTGTCCCCTTCCAGATGAAGACTTCTGTGATCTCCTGAAATCATTTTGTCTTGACTTACCTTTCTATGTGTTGTTTCCCTAAGAGAATGTCTCTTGATTGCCTAGTACCTGGCAAATAGTAGGTATTAATAAAATATTAAATTAATATTGATTGATTAGTTGAAGCAGGATAGTACTGGCAGTTGAGACTTCTGGGAGCCACTGAAGGTTTGTGAGCAAGGTAGTGATATAATCAAAATGATGATATTAGAAAATGAATTGGGGCAGCTAGGTGCCTCAGTGGATAGAAAGCCTGGTCTAGTAACATGAAGTTCTGGGTTCAGCTGTGGCTGTGTGACTTTGGGCCAGTCACTTAATCCCCATTGCTTGATCCTTACTGCTCTTCTGCCTTGGAACTGATACTTAGTTTCAATTCTAAGATAGTAAGGGTGAGAAAAAGAAAGAAAGAAAATGAACCTGGTTGTGATGTACAGGATGAATTTGATAGAAGAGAGACCAGTTAGGAAGAAACAGTTGCAGCTGTCTAGACTTAAGAACCAAGGACTAGAAGGAATGGATAGTTGGGAAGAAATGTTTCAATGGAAAAAAATTGATCTAACTTGAGAATACGATCAGTGGGTATTTCTGAGTTTCTGATTTGTTAACAACAACCAAAAAAAGGAAATCAGGAAGAAGAGCTGGTTTAAGGGAGGAAATAATGAGTTTTATTTTAGACCTGGTTTGGCTCAGGTTCTGAGGTGGAGTTGAAGTCAGAACAACCTGGGATTCTGGCAGAGGCAAATAAGGATGTGGGGTACTGTCTATGTAGAAGATAGAGTTGGTAGTGGATGTGGTCTCTGTATCAAAGAATGTAAAAAAATGCTTCTTTTAGCCCTTCAAGAATCAGTAATTTCAGGGGCATCTGGGTGGCTCAGTGGATTGAGAGTCAGACCAAGAGATGGGAGATCCTGGGTTCAAATCTGGCCTCAGACACTTCTTAGCTGTGTGACCCTGGGCAAGTCACTTAACCCCCCATTGCTTAGCCCTTACCACTCTTCTGCCTTAGAACCAATACCCAGTATTGATTCTAAGATGGAAGGTAAGGGTTAGAAAAAAAGAATCTGTCATTTAATTCCTTTTACTGATGAACCTCAAAAAATACCATAGTGAAATAATTAAAAAAATGTGACGGAAGGTGGCCTAGCAGTACCACATCTTAAACTGTACTATAAAGCAGAGTACTATAAATATTTTTTAAAAGTACTATAAATCGGGGGCAGCTTGGTAGCTCTAGCTGGCTAGAGACGGGAGGTCCTAGGTTCATATCCGGCCTCAGACACTTCCCAGCTGGGCAAGTCACTTGACCCCCATTGCCCACCCTTACCACTCCTCCACCAAGGAGCCAATACACAGAAGTTAAGGGTTAAAAAAAATTTTTTTTAAAGTACTATAAATCAAAACAATATGGTACTGGCGAAGAGACAGAAGGGAGGATCAGTGGAATAGACTTGGGGAAAGTGACCTCAGCAAGACAGTCTATGATAAGCCCAAAGAACCCAGCTTTTGGGATAAAAATCCACTATTTGACAAAAACTACTGGGAAAATTGGAAAAGAGTATGGGAGAGATTAGGTTTTAGATCAACATCTCACACCCTATACCAAGATAAATTCAGAATGAGTGAATGCCATGAATATAAAGAAGGAAACTATAAATTAGGTGAACACAGAATAGTATACTTGTCAGATCTCTGGGCAAGGAAAGATTTTAAAACCAAACAAGAGTTAGAAAAAATTACAAAATGTAAAATAAATAATTTTGATTACATTAAATTAAAAAGGTTTTGTACAAACAGAACCAATGCAACCAAAATTAGAAGGGAATCAACAAATTGAGAAAAAATATTTATAACAAAAACCTCCAACAAAGGTCTAATTACTCAAATACATAAAGAGCTAAATCAATTCCCCAATTGATAAATGGGTAAAGGGCATGAATAGACATTTTTCAGATAAAGAAATCAAAGCTATCAATAAGCACATGAAAAAGTATTCTAAATCTCTTATAATTAGAGAAATGCAAATCAAAACAACTCTAAGGTACCACCTCACACCTTGCAGATTAGCTAACATGACAGCAAAGGAAAGTAATACATGTTGGAGGGGATGTGGCAAAATTGGGACATTAATGCATTGCTGGTGGGGTTGTGAATTGATCCAACCATTCTGGATGGCAATTTGGAACTATGCCCAAAGGTCCAGCCATACTACTTCTGGGTTTATACCTCAAAGAGATCATAAGGAAAAAGACTTGTACAAAAATATTTATAGCCGCACCCTTTGTAGTGGTAAAAAACTGGAAAATGAGGGGATGTCCTTCAATTGGGAAATGGCTAAACAAATTGTGGTGTATGTTAGTGATGGAATACTATTGTGCTCAAAGGAATAATAAACTGGAGGAATTCCATGTGAACTGGAAAGACCTCCAGGAATTGATGCAGAGTGAAAGGAGCAGAACCAGAAGAACATTGTATACAGAGACTGATACACTGTGGTAAAATCGAATGTAATGGCCTTATGTACTGGCAGCAATGTAATGACCCAGGACAATTCTGAGGGATTTATGGAAAAGAACGCTACCCACATTCAGAGGAAGAACTACAGGAGTGGCAACACAGAACAACTGTTTGAACACATGGGTTGATGTGGATATGATTTGGGATGTAGACTCTAAACAACCACCCAGTGCAACTATTAATAATATGGAAATGGGTCTTGATCAATGACACATGTAAAACCCGATGGAAATTCGAATTGGCTTGGGGTGGGGGGAGAGAGAAAGAACATGAATCATGTAACTGTGGAAAAATTTTCTGGGGAAAAAATAAATAAAAACACCATAGTTTAGCTAGTGGGATGAATTGTTGTGGGCAAAAAAACTTGTTTACCTGCTGTTCTAACTCCCTGGTAATTAGCCTCTCTTGCTCTGCAGACGTACAGGCCGAAGTTAGAGCCATACTCAAAACCGTTCTAGTTTATTAGGACCAGCAGTGTAGCAGGGCTTTTAAAAACCTCAGGTCATTTCCACAGCATCAGAAAGTAACAGGATAGGAATTAAGGGCAGGGGAGAGAATATGATAATAAGTGTCACAGATGGTCCAAATTGAGGTTCAGAAAACCATTAGTGTGAGGATATGGTGTACAGGGTATTCTTAGAGAGCATCTTGTTTGGGGACAAAACATCCTTGAAATCTTAGTAGAAATTTGAGTTCAATGTTAATGAATAGTATGACATGGCATCTCTAAAACAGCCAATTGATTTCTTTTGTGGGGGGGAGGAGGGTGGCAGGGTCTGGGGCTTTGATATCAGGCTTGTAGGAAGCTGAAAATATGGAAATGATCTCCATCAGTGCAGATCAGTAACTCATTTGGAACTTCTAGGCCTAGAGCTGGCCAGGGCATCTGACTCTTCTTGATTTTAAGGTCAGCTCTCCAACTCTGTACTGCCTTAGCAGAGTAGAGGTTCCAGTGTAAAGGAAGTAGTCCACTGGGGAGGGGAGGAGATGGCCAATAGATTCCATAACAGAAGTGGACTGAGATGGGACTCTTGAGGGATGCTGAGGAGTAGTGGTTGAAATGGGAAGAAATGTTTCAAAGATGATTGCATCAAAATAGGGATTTTGTGGAGACCAAGCAGGAAGAGAATAGAAAGGGAGATGCTAGCTTTAGCCTTTCACCAGGCATTGATAACAAACTGATCTTATCCTTACTCAGGATTACACATCTAAATAAGAAAAGCAGATCTCCAGCTGTTTGTGGGCACTGGGCACTCACAGGTGCCTCTGCACTGCCAGTGCTGACATGTGATAATGACAGGCCCCATCTACAGATCCCTTTTGGTGGATTACAACAAGGCTTATATCCGTTATCTCATTTCATCAGATGTTTGTGTGAGTAGTACTTATCAGTGCAGGCCACTGAAAATTGCCGTCCGCTCGAGCAGAGTCAAGAGCCCCTTGGAATGGCCACTCTGCTACTGGTAGTTGGGGACTTAGGATAACGAATACATTTCCCTTTCTTGGGCATATACTATATCCTTTCCTTATTTTCTTTTCTTCATAGGGAGCTCGCTCCAATTATTTATGCTTTTTGTCTAAAAACAGCAAAAGAGCCATGTCAGTGCTTTTAGTCTTAAATGATCTTGGGGTAGCTGAGCAGCTTTGGGTAGAAAAGTTAAAACGGGAGTTCTTAACATAGCCTTGGTGAACTATTTCAGTATAACTGAATTCCTTTGTCATCCTATGTATTATATTTTATGCCCTTAAGATATTCTGAAAAGGGTTTTGCATGATTCCTCAGTCCAGGGCGATGCTACATACACCAAGGTTAACAATTCCTGGAGGGGCAAGTAGGTGATTCAGTGGATAGAGAGAGCCAGGCCCAGAGATAAGGGAGGTCCTGGATTCAAATTTAGCCTCAAACACTTCTTAACTGTGGGACTCTGGGCAAGTCATTTAACCCAGTTGCCTAGCCCTTACTTCTTCCGCCTTGGAACTGATACTAGGTATTTATTCTAAGATAGAAAGTAAGGGCTTAAAAAGGGAAAGAAAGAAACAGTCAATTAGACAAAGGAGGCACTTGATGGCCATCTGTAGTTGCCTCTGTAATTATTCTTCTGATACAGGAATGAGACACTTTGACCCCTTTCAGACTCCTGTTTTCATCTCTAGGTCATCCTGGTGGTCTTGGTTTCATACTGATCCAGCAGCAGGCTTTCTTTTAGTCAGAGTTTCTCAGACCTGTGTTCCCTCTTGGGTTTTTTTATTTGTTTGTTTTACATAGTCATTATACCTGTTGTACTCTCATCTTCATTATGCTCACACCTCCACTAAATTCATAGAAGCTAAATGATAGAATCAGACACTATGGCTCACCTTTTGTTCTTCCACCACTGGCCTCCACTTATGCCTTCTGACTCCACAGTGGTAGAGACTCTGGAAATTAGAGGTGTCCTTCCTTGGGACCCATAGCACAGTTTGGGCATTTTCTTTTGATTGGAGGTTGGGGAGCTTCAAGTCTGGGCTTGGGCATGGGGGAGAGGGGAAAAGTGAGGACAGTAAAATTGTCCTAACTTTTGGAATGTGTATAAAGGATTCTTCCTTTTTAGGGTTTGGGAAAGCAAAGAAGAGTTTTTAGGGAGGAAAAATGAAATGATGAGTTGAAGCACCCATTGGCTGTCTGTCACCTGGTTCTTCATCATGCCTAGAGGACGAGCATGGTGTCTGAAGGGGAGAGACTGACTACCCATTGAATGATAGCCTCCCACACTGGCCAATTTGGACACCAGGTGGACAGCAGTGCTGCAGAGATCCTTGAGTTGGCTCTGGAGTTACCATCACTGTGCTGCTAGTTAGGAGATGTGAGACCTTAGACACTGTGGAACTGTGTATGCACCAGTTTCCTTATCTGAAAAACATGCATGATTATACCTGTGTTATCTACCTTATGGAGTTGTTGTGAGAATAAAGTGAGATCCCAGATGTACAGTGTTTTCATGAACTTCTCTAAATGGCACTTTATCTATTACACAAGTCCACTCCCATCTGCCCTCCTGCTTACTGATGCCCCAGGTGCCTCTAAGCAAGCTTCTGATGAAGTATTCAGATCCCAGATGGGGCTCAAGCAAATACCTAACTCTGCTTGGACTGTGAAAGAATGTCTGCTAATATGTGAAAATATTAATAACATATCCCTGCTTTAGGCGGTGCTGGAAGGGGAGAAGCACTGCATATTCAATGCTCAGGCTCTGGGATATGGAATCATGGATCGGTCAAGAAACCTTGACAGAATTGCAAAGACAAAAATTAGACACTTGGGTCCTGAGAGACCTTCTGTCAAGTCAGAAGATTATGTGACTGGCATATGAAAATGGAGATGTCAGCACTTGTCAGGGCAACGAAAGGTTTTATGAAGAAATGGCCACAGGTAGGCCAGTCTGACCTAGACTTAGATCATGTTGTGTGTAGTAAGGTGGAAAGAAGGCAGTCAAGTTGTAAAGGGATTTTAGGGCCAAACAGAGAAGTCTGTATTTGATCCTTTAGGGAATAGAGAGCCTTAGAAGATATTGAGTAGGGAAATGACATAGTCAGACCTGAGCTTTAAGATTATCATTTGAGGGAAATAACAAATGCTGCAGGACCAAGGAAAAACAGGTACATTAATACAACATTTAAATTAAAAAACAATTTTTTTAACATTTATTTAAAATTTTTTTGAGTTCCAAATTTACTCCCTTTCTCCTACCCTTTCTCTCCCCCATTGAGAAGGCAGGTAATGTGAAAAAAAATATATGAAGTCATGCAAAACATATCTATATTAGTCATGATGCAAAAAAAAAAAAGCAAGAAGCAAAGAAAGTAAAAAATGTATACTCTTTGTGTACTCAGTTCATCAATTCTCTTTCTGGAGGTGGATATCATTTCTTCATCTTGAGTCCTTTGGAATTGGATCATTGTATTGATCACGGTAACTATCTTTCAGCTGATCTTCATTACAGTATTGCTGTTTCTGTGAAC
Source organism: Gracilinanus agilis (assembly GCF_016433145.1). NCBI lineage: Eukaryota > Metazoa > Chordata > Mammalia > Didelphimorphia > Didelphidae > Gracilinanus > Gracilinanus agilis. The sequence goes on along the minus strand of NC_058134.1, from coordinate 214,484,648 downwards.
AGTGGTTCTGCTTACTTCATTTTGCATCAGTAAGTCTTCCCAGATTTTTCTGAAACCACCCTACATACTTTTCTTATGGCACAATAGTGCCATAAGATTAGGTGACTTAGCACATACTCCATCACAATCATACCACAACTTGTTCAGCCATTCCCCAGTTGATGGGCATCCCCTCAGTTTCTAATTTTTTTTATCTCTTTAGGGTACAGTCCTAGTAATAGTATTGTTGGGTCAAAGGCTGTGCACAGTTTTATAGCCCTTTGGGTATAGTTCTAAATTGTTATATAGAAAATTTGGAACAGTTTACAACTCTACTATTAGTGCCCCAATTTTTCCACATCCTCTCCAGCATTTAACATTTTCTTTCTTTAATTTTTAATTGTATTTTTTCCCTCCCTCTTCTTCTCACACTAAAGAAGGCATCATCTGACAAAAAGACATATTATATATAAAACTTTTTCTTGTTCCTATAAGTTCTTTCTAATGGTGGACATACCCAAGTCATTCTTTAAATAATTTCTGTTTCTGTATATAATGTTCTCTTGGTTCTATTCTTTCACTCTTCATAACTTTATGTAGGTCTTTCCATGTTTTAAAAAAATTAACCTCATTATTTCTCTTTTTTTTTTTTTTTAATCCTGAGACTCCATTCTAGGAGCATAGGGCCACAACCAGTAGGCAATGGGACACACAGTCCCTCAGGGTCACCCAGCTGGGAAGTGTCCGAGTCCGGACTTGAACCTAGGACCTTTCGTCTCTAGGCCTGGCTCTCAATCCACTGAGCTAGCCCAGCTGCCCCTACTTTAGGTTGCAGTTTCTTTAGCAGATGTAGTTTTTACAGGGTGGGGTTGCTAGCCCCACGCCCAACCCTCCTCCTTTTTTCATCCTGGCTAGGGACCGTCCTTGGCCCAGGAGTGGTAAGGGTGGGTAGTAGGGGTCAAGTGACTTGCCCAAGGTCACACCGCTGGAAGTGTCCGAGGCCGGACTTGAACCTAGGACCTCCAGTCTCTAGGCCTGGCTCTCGATCCACTGAGCCACTCCGCTGCTTTTTTCTTATGGTACAGTAGTATTCCATCACAATCATGTACCACAACTTGCTTAGCCATTCCCCAATTGATGTTCATCCCTTCAATTTCTAGTTCTTTGTCACCACAAAGAGGGCTACTATAACTATTTTAGAAAATATAGGTTCTTCTCCTTTTTCCCTCATTATCTTGGAAAATAAACCTAACAGTGAGTCAAAAGGTATACACAGTGTTATAACTCTTTGACCATAAATCCAGATTGCTTTTCAAAAGGTTGGATCAGTTATTAGTGTCCTTATTTTCCACATCCCCTCCAATATTTGTCTTTTTGTCCTTTCATCATTTTAGCCAATCTGATAGACTTGCGATAACTCAAAACAACTCTTGAGATATTGCATTTATCCAATCAATAATGATTTGGAGCATTTTTCTGATATGTTGAGATCTAAATACTCTCGTTCCCCTTCCCCAAGGTGTCAAGCAATATATTATAAATATGCTATTGTGCAATACATATTTCCATATTCATCATGCTATGAAAGAAGACACATATCACACATTCAAGGAAAAAACCCATGAAGAAAATATAGTGAAAAATAGATTGCTTTGATATACATTCAGATTTCATCGGTTTCTTCTATGATGGTGGAGATGGCCTTTTACATCATGAGTCTCGAGTTGCCTTGGATTTTTGCTTTGTTGATTATAAAGTCCTTCAGAGTTGATCATTGTAAAATATTGCTGTTACTGTGTACACTGGTCTCCTGGTTCTGCTCACTTTACTTTGAATCACTTCATGTAAGTCTTCCCAGGTTTTTCTGAAATTGTCCCATTCATCATTTTTTATAGCACAATAGTATTCCATCACAGTCACATACCACAACTTGTTCACCATTCCCCAATTGATGGCCATCTCTGTAGTTTTCCAATTTTTTGCCATCACAAAAAGTACCACTGTAAATATTTTGTACAAACAGGTACTTTTCCTCTTTCTTTGATCTCTGGGATACAGTCCTAGTAGTGATATTACTGGGTTGAAGGATATGCACAGTTTTATGGCCCTTTTAGGCATGGTTCTGAATCGCCCAAATTGTTGGGGAGTTCACAGCTTCATCAAACAGTGTGTTTGTGTCTCAATTTTCTCACATTCCTCATTTTCTGTCATGTTAGTCAGTCTGATTAGGTATGAGGTGTAGTGTCTCAGTTGTTTTCATATGCACTTCTTTATTAATAATTTAGAGCATTTTTTCATGTGACCATTGATAGTTTTGATTTCTTCTTCTGAAAACTGTATTTTGATTTATCAATTGGGGAATGGCTTTTATTTTTATAAATTTGACCCTGATCCTTATATATTTGAGATGTGAGGCTTTTATCAGAGAAACTTGCTGTAAAATTTGTTCCCATTTTCCTGCTTTTCTTCAAATTTTGTCTACATTAGTTGTGTTTGTGCAAAACCTTGATAATTACATGTAACCAAAATTATCCATTTTATTTCTGGTGATCCTTTTTTTTTTTTTATTTTTTTGGTCAGATCTACATATCTGACAGATAAAATTTTCCGTATTTCTCCAATTTACTTAAATCACCCTTTCGATCTATCATTTAGTTATTTTGACTTTATTTTGATTTATAGTGTGAGATATGGTATACACAGTGTCTGACAGACTGCTTTCCAATTTTCCCAGCAATTTTTGACAGGTATCCTTGTCCCAAAAGCTTAATCCTTATTTTTTATCAAACATGAAGATTACTGTGGTCGCTTACTACTATGTATTGTGCACCTAATCTATTCCCCTGATCTACCATTCTATTTTAGCCAGTACCTTATTGTTTTGATGATGACCACTTTATAATATAGTTTGTAATCTGGTACTACTAGGCTGCTTTCCTTCACACTTTTTTCATTAATTTCCTTGTTATTCTTGACCTTTCTTTCAGATGAATTTTTAAATTATTTTTTCTAGCTCTATAATTCTTTGGTAGTTTGGTTGATATAGCACTGAATAAGTAAATTAACTTAGGTAGAATTGTCACTTTTATTATATTTGCCCACCCTGCCCATGAGCAAATATTTCTCCACTTGTGTAGTTGTCTTTATTTGTGTGTTTTGTAATTGTGTTCATATAATTCCTGTGTTTGTCTTGGTGGGGAGACTCTAAAGTGTTTTATGCTGTTAGCAGTTTGTTTTTTGGAAACCCTTACCTTTTTTGGAAACTGTGTATTGGTTCCAGGACAGAAGAGCAGTAAGGGCTAGGCAGTGGGAGTTACATGACTTGCCCAAGGTCTCACAGCTAAGAAAGTATCTGAGGCCAAATTTGAACCCAGGATCTCCTGTCATTAGACTTAGCAATTATTGTCAGCAATTATTTTAAATGGAATTTCTCTTTCTGGCTCTTCCTGTTGGATTTTGTTGATTATACATGGAATTTCTAATGGTTTGATTGGGTTTATTTTCTATCCTGCATCTTTACTAAAGTTGTTAAGTTTTACTAAAGTTTCAGTTAGTTTTTTAGTTAATTTTCTAAGGTCCTCTAAGTATGCCATCATATTATCTACAAAGATTGATAATTTTCTTCCCTAATTGTCTACTTATATTCTTTCCATTTATTTTTCTTCTCTTATTGCTATAGTTTGCATTTCTAATATAATATTGACTTAGTGGTTGCTTTGCTCTTGATCTTACTTGGTAGGCTTCTTAAAAGAAGCTTATCCCTATTACAGATAATGCTCACTCCTGATTTTAGATAGATACTACTTAGCATTTTAAGAAAGGCTCCATTTATTCCTATCATTTCTAGTATTTTTAATAGAAATGGGTGTTATTATGATACGTGTAAAACCCAGTGGAATTCCTCATCAGCTCCTGGAAGGGGGAAGGGAGGAGGGGAGGGGAGGGGAGGGGAAAAACATGACTTAGGAACCACAGAAAATATTCTAATTTAAAAAATTGGGTGTTATCAGAATCCATTTCTGCATCTTTTGAAACAATCATGTGATTTTTATTGGTTTTGTTATTGATATGGTTAATTATGCAGATAGTTTTCCCAATATTGAACCAGCCCTTAATTCTTGGTATACATTTCACCTGATCATAATATATGTTTTTGCAATTTATTGTGATACTCTCCTGACTAGTATTTTTTCTTTTTGCATCAATATTCATTAAGAAAATTGGCCTGTAGTTTTCTTTCTCAATTACTGGTCTCCTTGCTTTCATTATCAAACCATATTTCTGTCATAAGAGGAATTTGATGGGAGTCCCTTCTTTACATTTTTTTTCAAATAGTTTATGATGTATTGGGATTATCAGTTGCCTAAACATTTGGTAGAAATCACTTGTAAATCCATCTGATCCTGGGCATTTTTTCTTAGGGAGTTTATGACTTATTCAATTTCTTTTTCTAGGATAGGTTTATTTAAATATTCTATTTCTTCTAATTCTGGGTAATTTATATTTTTGTAAGTATTCATCTATTTACTTAGATTTTTAGTTTTACTGGCATATAAGCAGGCAAAATAACTCCTAATAATTTCTTTAATTTCATCTTTGGTGGTGCATTTATCATTTTCATTTTTAATACTGCTAATTTGGTTTTCTTTTTTCTTTATTTTTAAATCAAATCGACTACTTGTTCATCTTATTTTGTTGTTTTTTCATAAAACCAGCTTCTTTTTTTATTTATTAGTTCATTGGTTTTTTACCCTCAATTTCATTGACTTCTTCATTGATTTTCAGGATTTCCACTTTGGTGTTTAATTGGGGATTTTAAAATTTGTCCTTTTTCTTATTTTCTTAATTGCGTGCACAGTTCAATGATCTGCTCTTTTTCTCTTATTTTTGTATGCATTTAGAGATAGAAAATTTCCCCTAAGTATTGCTTTAGTTGTATCACACACATTTTAGTATGTTGTTTTATTGTTGGCATTCCTTTTAATGAACATATCAATGTTTCTGTGATTCATTCTTTGACCCATTTATTCTTTGGGATTACATTATTTAGTTTCTAATTAATTGTTTTAACCATTACCTTCTGTCTTAGAATCAATACTAAGTGTCAGTTCCAAGTGCCCTACTATATGGTCAGTTTTTTTGAAGGTGATATGGACAGCTGGAAAAAAAATATTACTTTCAGTTCCCGTTCATTTTTCTCCAGAGGTCTATCCTATCTTAACTTTTCTAAAATTCTTTTTATCTCCTTTAACTTCTTTTTTTATTTATTTTGTGATTGTATGGTTGGGTTTTTCTAGTTTTGAGAGGGGAAAGTCAAAGTCCCCTACACTTTTTAGTTTTACTTTCTATTTTCTCCTGATTCATTTAACTTTCCTTTAGGAATTTGGATGCTTTGCCTTGGTGAATATATGTTTTGATATGACTTAACTTTTTAGCAAAATGTAGTTTCCCTGCGTATCACTTCTAATTAGATCTATTTTTGCATTTGCTTTGTTTGATATGGTGATTATTACTCCTGCCTTTTTATGTCAGCTAAAGCATAATAGATTCTGCTTCAGCCCCTTATCTGTCTCTTGTCTGTTTTAAAGATATTTCTTATAAATAAAAACCGTTGGATTCTGGTTTCTAATCCTTTTTTCTCCCCACTTCCATTTTCTGGGTGAATTCACATCAATTGTGAATTGGTGATTGGTGAACTGGTCCAGCCATTCCAGTAAGCAGTTTGGAACTCTAATCAAAAAGTCACTAAGCTAAGGATACTCTTTGGCTTAGCAGTGCCACTATGGGGGCTGTGCCATAAAGAGATCAAAAAAGATGGAAAAGGACTCATGTACGAAAAATATTTATAGCTGCTTTCTTTCCAGCTGGGAGATAGGCCACATGTAAACAAGTAGTCCATCGCAGGTAGACTAAGAGGGGGAAAGGCATTAGCAACTGGGAAGGCGAGGCTGCCGGTTACAAGACGAGCCAAATGGAGCCCCTTGGAGTCTTAAAGGAAGCCAGGTCTTCTAAGGAGTAGAAACAGGGAGACTTCTAGACTGGATGTAGAGGACCTTGGGCATAGACATGGAAAAAGTAGATGGATGTTATCTCCAAGGAGTGGGGATGGGGGTTGGGGAATAAAGTGCAGAGAGGAGGCCACTAGGTGGAGGGAGTCTGGAGAATCTATTCAATTGAGGGGTGATATGGGCAGACCCCTTGCTTTAGGGAAAATAGGTTGGAGTGGAAACGACCTTGAGCCAGGGAGACCAGTTAGAAAGCTCAAGCAGTGATGAGGGAGAGGCGAGTTGGATGCCTATGTGAACCAAAAGCAGAATTGTGGTGCAGGGACAAATCTGATTGGGGTGGCAGGGGGAGAGAGGAGTGTTTGAAAATGAGGAGGCCAGAATGGCCTTGATGGGATGGACAGCCCTCTGCCTCCTGATGGCTGAAAATAGTGGCTGTTTCTTAAGGGAACGGCTGTATTTATCTTTGGCTTAACCTATAATTTAGAATTCTTCTTGGAATCAAGCGTTACTTTTCAATATCGTTTTAGACAATAACAATGATAATAGCATTTATTTGGGGCTTCCAGTTTGTAAGCAATTTATATTTGTTCTCATTGGATTTTCCCAATAAACCTAGGAGGGTAGGGGCTATTATTATCCCCATTTTATAGAAAAGGAAACTGATGCTTGGGAAGATTTAATGGCTTTGTCCCAGGATCTCATAACTAATAAGTGTCTGGGACAGAATTTTGAATTCACATCTTCATAATTTTGAAGTTTAGTGTTCTAATCACTATACTGCATAGGTGTTGTTAAAGAGATTATTATTTTGGGGAAGCTAGAGCTCCAGATCGGGTATTGGAAGGACTTGAGTTCAAATTTGGCCTCAGACAGTTTTTAGCTCAGCAACTGCTGGACAAGTCATAAACTCCAACAAACACCCCACCCCACCCCCAGTGTACAGAAGCCTGTGATGGGTCAGATATAACCCAATCACATGTAAACCCTGTTTTCTAAAAAGAACTCCTGGAGATACTTCACAATACTCTGAGGCTCCATGGAACTAAATTTAATGAGCAGCAGCTGTTTGGTTAGAAGAATTGGTTAAGTAAATGAGTTACCTTTTGTGTATTTTGTGTCTGTGATTGACAAGCATGGATAAATCCAAGGAAGTAAGTGGAAGATTTGTGGCAGTATTTTCTGTGGCCTGTAATGAAATGCTGAACCCTAGGTGACATCTGCCTATAGACAAAGACACTATTGGGATGAGGTCAAGGGATTGAGGAGCCTTCTTTCCCAGGCAGGACAACAAATTAGCAGAATATTAAATCAAAAAGATCTGCCCACTTATGTAAACCATTATGATCCATCTAAATTAGAGGAAAACATCATATATTCTAAGAAGCACAACTTTATCCCTTTTAAATAGTTGGTAGAACTAACCAGTTATTATCAAATTAAACTTAAGCTTTTTCACAGTTAGATAAGAGTAATTTGTAATTAGCATAGTAGGTTTAGAAGGCACAATTAGCCTGGAAAGATATTTGTGTGAAATGTCAATAAACAGAAACTGAGCTATCAAGTTGGTAGTAAAATCAGTTTGGTTCTGTGAAGAACACAAAATGCTTCTGTCCAGCTTAATTCCTTCTTGAAAGTGTGATAAGCTTTTCCAGACTCTTTGGATTGGCTTGAGGATAGACCAGTGGTTCCCAAACTTTTTTGGCCTACCGCCCCCTTTACAGAAAAAAATATAGCCCCCTGGAAATTAATTTTTTTAAATTTAAATAGCAATTAATAGGAAAGATAAATGCACCTGTGGCCATCACCACCCTTCTGGATCGCTGCAGCACCCACCAGGGGGGTGGTAGCACCCACTTTGGGAATCACTGGGATAGACCAAGGAACTGAACCTGAGCCAGGAGGAATAGAGTGATTCAGTAGATGGACGGGATATTGTGAACAGCTGAAGTCTCATGGACCCTAATCATTAGTGGTCCACAGTCATCTGGCTATAAGGTTCTGCTGTATTCTGCAGTAAGCTCAGCTGTACGTCCTAGCTTACAGGATTTGCTGGCTCACTCTTGAAATTGATACAATCTGAAGTAGAGTATTGTTAGGCTGGCTTTGGTGGCTGGGGGAGAAAGGAGGGCCATCCAGACTGTAGCTAGTGAATCACTTTTATAAAGAGGAATCAGTGTTGGGGCATTCTACCAAGGCCAGTCCTTTTAAGCATTTGAATGATTAGTTAATGAGGGATGAAGAAATAGGGTTAGCTAGTTGAGTAGGACTGCCAGAAAATAAGACTAGAATTCTGACACTACAGTATCATAGTGTCAGAATTTTATAGCCGAATCAGGCCTTAAAGGTAAACTAGTCCAGTCATACCCTTTCATTCTATAGTTTGGAAAACTGAGATCCACCAATGAAGTGCCTTACCCCAAAGCTGTAGCAATGGTTAGTGACAGAGAGCTGAGATTGGACCCTCGTTCAAAAAAAAATCATTAACATTATTAACATCCTGCATTCTTTATTGAAATTGGGATGAAATCCAGTAGGGATGAGTGCAAGGTAATCACATATGAATACAACTTTGAAAACTGGCCAAAATATTCAGAGCCATAAAATTAAAAATTAAAAAAAAAACCTGTTGACAATGTTGACTATGAATCATAATGTAATAGTTGTATTAGCTAAAATTCTGCTGGGATGTATGTATTAACAAGGTCTGCTTGAGAAGCTCCAAAACCTATTTTATAAGACAAACTTATGAAGTATGTTTTAATTTTTTTAATGGGTCAGAAAACACAGTCATTCATTAAAAGAATATCTGGCCAAACTCATCTAAGAGCCTGTTTCTCAAACTACTTTTCAAAATTTCTAGGATGTTCAAGTTATAGAATGGGGTATAGTTTGATGAGTGGCGGTCTTTGTTATTCTATTTGGTCAAGATTATTGTTCTTGACTTTTCTTTTTTTCTTGCCCTTCAAAATTTGTTTCTTTTTCTTCCCTGCTTTAGCCTATTTGGGAGCCTTGTTTTCTGCCATGATCTATGCCCTTTTCAGATGAAAAAGAGATAAATTTTTTTTAAAGGAAAACCATTTTTTCCACTTCCTAGATTAATGGACCATCTCCATTTTTAACTTGGAAAAATAGATTGAAAAGCCTAGAATGGAATTTGTAGTGTGTGTATCAAGTTGTTCATTGAATTTCTTTACTTTGCCCTTTCCAACAAATATTGGTGGGTGATCTTCATCCATCTTCCTTGTGGCTTATTTGCTTCTCAGGGCTTTGGGAGCTGTGCCAGGTCAGGTCCATGAAATCAGGCTGTTTTGACCTCTCTGATTGCATCAAGAAAGTAGCCATTGTCGTTTCCCTCTGTTGGGCCTGTTCTGTTTCTGGGAAGGTGACAGCTGTTGAACCATTGCATTCTGCCTTCGGAAAAGGCCAGGTTCCCTTAAGGGTGAGCATACCCTAGCTTCTTATGATGAGCTTTTAGAAAATGCTTTTCCCAGTAAGCCTGGGAGACCCTTGCCTTGTCAAATAGAACAGAAACTTGAACTGGTCTCAGGTCAGTGGGAAGGCTTGAAACCAATTTTTGGATTTCATACTATTGAACAGAGATAGCTGGTAGTTATTTTTTGTTAAGTTCCCCTTTAATAAGCCCCTGTGGGCCTGGTGCTACCCAGGCAGTGTTAGGACCCTCTAGTGCATCACAAAGACCCACTAGTGTGTCACAGGCAGCTAGGCTTGTCGACAGCACAAGCGCCCCGAGCCCCGAGCCCCCTGCATGGATTCCCTCCCACCAGGGCTGCTTCTGAGTGTGTGACCCTCTTCCTTACCCCCATCAATCCATGTCCCTCCCACCTCCCACCTGGATTGGACATCAGCTTCCTTCAAAGACCTCTGTTTGGTGTTGCTCCCACCTCCTACAGGTAAGCCAGACATGCTGAGAAGTCAGTGTGCTGTAGGATGGAAGAGACCAAAGATGAAGTGGGTGCCCCTCTCCTCCCACCCCCCAATTCCCCAGGGCTAAAGCAGAGGCCCTTCATGGCCAATCCTAACCCCATTTAGAATTTTGGCCCCATTGGGTGCTCTACAGACAGTTTGAATAAATTTTGTGATGTGGGGACTAGCCCTAGATCTCTGCCTGCCTAGAGGGGTGGCCTGGGGGCCTGAAACAAGATTTTTTTTTTTTTTTTTTTTTTTTTTTGCCCTGTGTTCTCAGGCTCGGCCTTCAGGGCAGTCTCATGGGATGAGGCCTGCTGCTTTTGCCAGAGCTCTCTTCATTTCCTGGCACGCTGTGTGTGCAACAGAAACATACCTCCCGACACTCCTGCAGTGAGAGAGCACAGGCCTAGAAGCAGGTAGGGCTGGGCCAACTGGCAGCCTTCTCCTCCACCAACATTCTGCTTTCTCTTCTCCAGCCTTCATCCTCTCCTCCTGGTTCACCTCTTGTACTTGTCCCATGCACATACAGAGAAAACTGTGCAAATACCACTTCATTCTGTTTGTGTGCTTTTGACCAGACATTGTTACAAGAGAACAAGAAATGCCTCCTGCCTGGGTTTTTACAAACTGCCTATCTTCCTCTCAGAGCATTTCTGAAGGTTTGGTGATGCTCAAGAAGAGTTGGAATGGAGAATGCTGGTCCAGTGGCCCCTTTTTGTGCCAGTGTTTTAAAAGGAAGAACTTACTTGAATTTCTACATGCCAGGATGTCAGTTATCTAGCTTGGGGGCCTGTGGGTGACTGCTGCCTTCACATACCAGGTCCAGTTTATAGCCATTCTGAAGTTCTCTGATGGCCATCATGGCTCAGGAATTGAGCTGGACCAATGCTTGTCCTGCATTTCCCCTGCTCTCTCACCTCCTCTTCTTTCTGCTCTTTCACTTTCAATTTCAAAATGTTGACAAATGAATAGCCTAAATCAGTGATGGGCAAACTTTTTAAAGAGGGGGCCAAAGGAAAGGAAATATTCATCTGTCAGTCTGTTTCTAAGGCAACTCTTTCAAAGTTTCATTGTATTCATCAGATTAGGAATAATGTCACCCGGCATCTGGCCCACAGGCTGTAGTTTGCCCATCACTGGCCTAGATCATTTTTTCTATACAGTTCTGGTAAATGATTTCTAGAATTCATTTGAAATAGTTTGTGTAGTTTGAAGAGTCTAGTTTAGCCTGACTGTGATGGTAGATGGGAACATGAAAATGCATTTTACTGGGCCACCAATCCCACAGTCTTCATGAGTGAGTTCTTCTGCTTATTTGGAAACCAGAAAACCTAAAATAATTGAGAAGTCTGCCTGCTGCAGTTACAGAACTTGCTTTTGTTCTGTGTTGGTCACTGTTGGACCTCCTTGCCAATTAGTGAATCACCATTAAAATGGCCATTAACCTTTGGGGTTATTAGCAGTCTTTAGGGAAACTGCTACCATGAAGGACACTTCCCGATTCGGAAATCCTGCCACATTTGAATTTGCTGTCTCGTTATGTGTGTTATCTTAAATAGAAAGCATATGTGCAACTAATTGTTTTCCAATATGTATGACAGAGTACATGTCTATAGAGTCGCATAGTCTTGCATCACCACTTGTTCTTCAGGGCCCTCAGTTTTTGTCTCTTATTTCAGTCCCCACCTGTATTTCAAAAAGGTGCATAAATGCATTTGATCTGATATCATGGGTGACCCCAGATATCTTCTGCACCTTTGATCAAGTTGGGTTTTTAAATATATATTGTTCATGAACACACATCAAGTTTTAGATATACTAGGGATATATATCTTTAAGAAACTGGATTGCCTAACATCAGTGAGTTAGCTACATGTAATTAGATGTTCATGAAAAAAAAATGGTATTCAGCCTAAAAACTTAGCACCTAGGAAAGTTTTTCTGTCTTGTTCATTATAAATAATGAAAGGGGACAAATTGTTTGATTCCTGGCATCCAAAAACTGCTGATGACATGGATCTGATTTCAAAACTAGGGACAGATAAGTCTATGTTAATTGACTACATTGTATACTAAGCTACAAAAGCAAGAATTGACATTATTTGGAAGGCATGTGTGTGTTCATATCTGCATAAAAATTCCCCCAAATGATTCAGAAAGTTGTTATTTTCCAGCATCCCCCCAGAGCACTTCTAAGCTACTGTTGTTTTGGCTTTGAAAGACAACATATGAACAGTCGCCCTAACAAAGGATATTTTGTTGTTTAAGTGAAGCCCATTTTCCTTGTAGGTCCTAAGATAAAATTGGTTCTTGACTCCTCTTGCTATTTGTAATGCTTCCAGGCTCTACTTTGGAGGACCCTTTTTCAGATAAGGGCAGCAAGATGGCACAGTGTTAGGCCTGGAGTCAAGGAAGACTACTTTTCATGAGTTCATATCTGGTCTCAGATACTTCCTAGCTGTGTGATACTGGGCAAGTCACTTATTTGCCTCAGTTTCCTCATTTGTAAAATGAATTGCAGAAGGAAATGGCAGACCACTCCAGTATGTTTGCCAAGAAAACCCTAAACGAGGTCACGAAGGGGTGGACACAGCTGATTAACAATTGAACAACTACTTTAAGAAAGAGGCTCCTAGGAATGGGGTGCCATCAGGAAACATTTTATAGCCAAAGTCCCAAAGTCAAGTTGAAGGGTTTAAACCCCCTTCTCCCCATTCCCCCTGAAGGCGATTTTCTTAGTAGGAAAAATTGTGGAAAATCACAAGATAAGAAGTTAATCCAAAATGTAATCAAAGTATTGGATGCTTAAGCACCTTTAAGACATTTGAATTCTTTGTAGGTGACAGATGTGTGAAATAATGGGGAAAGGGAAAGAAGGATGAATGCTTCAGCATCACAAGTTTTCCCTCTTCTCTGAAATGACTTGTGCACTGAAGAAGCAGCTGAGGTTAGTTATGTAACAGAAGAAAGCATCTTCACATTTTCAGCAAAGCAGCACTATTTCCTCTTTCTTTTTCACTTGGCTACCTTTGGCAACTGAGTAATTGAGCCGGATGAAAAATGATTTCCCTATTAGCCCCAACTCCTTTGGCAGCCATTTTCTTAAGCTCCCCTATCCTTTCTCTGGTAAGAGTACCTCGCCACAGTCAAAGCTGGTGTTATATGGTATCTTCTCAGAAGTGAGATAACTCTCTGCCCACCAAGTGTCTACAGCTAAGAAAATGCCAGTGATGCTTACAGAACCTTTCATCTTTTTGTATTTTGACAGTCTAGCATTTCTTCCCCATGGGTAATTGCTTCCACCATTCCAGCCCCCCTCACTCCTGTACCATATGTTTCCTGAGCTGCTGAGTAGTCATGACATCCCTTCATAGTAGCAAATAACTGAAATCCAAGGAAATGGCCATCAGTGGAGAATGGCCAAATCATGATACAGGAATGTAATGGAATAATACTGTGCTCTAAGAAACAATGGTAGAATTCAGAGAAGCTTAGAAATTATGAGCAGAGCAAAGTAAGCAAAATCAGGAAAAAAATATATGCAATGATTTCAGTGATGTAAATGGAAAGGAAAAAAATGGAAAAAAAGAAAGAATTCTAGAGAAGTATAATGGCCAAGCTCAGCCCAAGGAAAGCATGGAGAAGTGGAGGACTGTGGATATGAAGTAATACATAAGATTTTAGACATGCTTAATGTATTTGATTAGTTTTGCCGAACTGCTTTCTTTTCCTGTTTCCTTTTGAAAAATCTGTTAGAAAGGATGGCAGCTTGATGGTCAGAGATTAATTTGGAAGTAAATGAAGGAGGTGTGAAAATAAGAAATATAAATAAAAATAAAAATTTAAAAGAAGGTTTAACCTCTAATATAATAATTACAAAGCATGTATGTGCCTTGACAAAGAGTTACCTTTCATGCCATATATCTAGAGAATAGATGGACACTGGAAGTACAGCCATTGAGATTAAGAAATAAATTTGATCCTAGAAAGTGTGGAAGCAGCATTTATCCATTACTTAGGCAGGCACTTGTACAATTTATTTATTTTAAAAGCCCTCACCTTCCCTCTTAGAATCAATACTACTGTGTATTGGTTCTAAGGCAGAAGAGTGGTCAGGGCTAGGCAATGGGGGTTAAGTGACTTGCCCAGGGTCACACAACTAGGAAGGGTCTGAGGTCAGATTTGAACCTAGGACCTCTCATTTCTGGGCCTGGCTTGCAATCCACTGAGCCACCCAGCTGCCCCCTACTTGTACAGTTTAGAAGGGAAATAAAGCAAGTTTATCAGTTGACAGACTGTCTGCTGCTACATTTGTGACCCAAGTTTACAATCTGAGAAGTCTTTCTGGACTCTTGCTCAATTTCCTTGTTGTCTCCCCCCTTCCATCAGCTGCCAAATCATAATAATTCTGCTTTCACAGCATCCCTCAATCCGAATTCTGGAGATTAAGGATTGTTTCATTTTTGTAACTGTCTCCAGGGCCTTGTACAACATTACTACAACATTGTCCTTTGTACTCAGAGAGGACCAAAATGGCATCATGACGTCAGGGTACAGTGTGTCCAACTGTGGCTGATCAGACCAATCCTTGCAGGGCTCTCCCATGGGTCAGGCACAAATGGCCTGTATGAACATTGGCGATGGATATGTCTCTAGATTTGTTCATCTTGTGTTTCTTTTCCCATTCTGCTTTGCTCATAGAGCACGTGCCTTCTTTGATGTGGGCATACCATGCTGGACTGCTCCATGCCAGTGTCTCCCAGACTCCCAGTCCATACCAGAGTTCTTCAGAGACCTTGAGGATGTCCATATATTGCTTCTTCACAATTCTCCATGTGAGCACTCACCTTTTGTGAGTTCTCTGTAAAATAGTCTTTTAGGAAAAATGTACATTTGGCATTTGAACTACATGACCAGCCCATCAGAACTGTGCAGTAAGGCTTGGCAGTTCTGCGTGAGAAAGGACCTCACTGTCTAGTTCCTTATCTCACTGAGTACTTACTAAGTAAATGCTTGTTGAGGGATCTCATTCCCAGCTATCCTTCAGATTCATACCCTTGTGACTTCTAACCTGGACTCCTGTAGCTTGTTCCCCTGCTTCTGATCTCCCTTCTTTTAAACCCAGGGGCCACAGGGCTGCCACAACCATCCTCTGAAAGGGACACTAATGCATCTTCACTAGCTTCTTGTTACCCCTAAGTTGAAATACAGATCCCTTAGCCTGGCATTTAGGGGCAGCTACAGATGGGTTCTAGCTTACCTTTCCAGATTTATTTCACATCATTTCCCTTTACAACATCACGTTTCAGCTATATTCACTTACTTCCTCTTTCCAAACTCTGCCCTCCCATTTCCAATTTGTTCTTTGTGCTTTTTTTCACCTTTTACTAGGTAAAATCCTTAACATTCTTCAAGGCCCAGCTCAGATACTATTCCCTTTGGGAAGCTTTTTTCAAATCCCATCCTCTTCAATGTCCTCTTTTGAAGACCGGGAATGTTTTTCTGGTTTTGTACCTGTCTGCATTCTCTGCCCCTAATCTAGCAAGGTGTCTTATAATCAACTGGTACTTAATAAATGTCCAATTGAATTGAATCTAATTGAACCCTTGGTAGTGTTTCAGTCAGATTTCGTTATGCTGAAAGACACTTTGATCACATGCTTCCTGTGCCTAGACTTTCCTGATCTGCCAGGCTCTGACTTGACCTAGCTTGAATTCCTGTTATGAATCCTATTCCAGCCCCTGAGATAACTAACAGTTCTAACCCTTAGCTGGCCTTGCTCATCCTCACCTCCTCAGTTTTGTCCACACCTTCCCTCCTCTCCAGATTTCTTCTCCCTTCTCTCTGCCTGTAAGGCAACCAATCCTAGTACTTTGTTCC
This sequence comes from Gracilinanus agilis, assembly GCF_016433145.1. Taxonomy (NCBI): domain Eukaryota; kingdom Metazoa; phylum Chordata; class Mammalia; order Didelphimorphia; family Didelphidae; genus Gracilinanus; species Gracilinanus agilis. Next base: position 214,468,854 of record NC_058134.1, on the reverse strand, counting down.
AAGATCTCCCCAGTTCAAGAATGTTCTTTATCTATGGATGATTATTCTACTCTGCAGGAAACTTCCCCTCTTCAATTCAGCTTTGGTAGCTCTTCTTTGTATTTATTTTGCTCTTAACCATTATCTGTTTTATTTTAATTCTTTGAGACTACTTGTCTTTATTTCCCTAATAGGTTTTAAGTTTTTTGAGGGGGCACTCCTTCTACTTTGTGCACTTTGCAATATTTGGTTGACTGCTCTTGGGTGTCAGGTGCTCAGTGAAAAATTGTTGAGAGAATATTAGTGTTCAAAAATAGAGTTTAAATCTAGCCACAGATGTTTCCTAGATAGATGTGTGATCCTGAACAAGTCATTTAACCCATTACTCAGTTTCTTCATCTGTAAAATGAGAATCAAAATATCATCTACTTCAGGGTTTTTGAGAGGTTTAAATGAGATGGTAGTTGTAGAGTGATTTGGAAATATGTTAAAGTACTATAGAAATGCTAACTATTGCTGCTATGTTGTATTATAAAGTTAAATTTTAATTAAAGGTCATTTGAGTTTCCCAAAGACAATCTCTCTTAATTCTGGGCCCAATTCATTCATTTGTGGAGGTGTTATTTCATTTTCTGTTTAGAAGTTTAGAAGTCTTATATTTCTTGCATCATTACAATTCAGATTTTTCACTTTTCTCTGTCCTGGAAGACCTAGATCTTTGGGCTGTCTTTAGGATCCATAGGTTTTACATGAATAGTGAGCATATTTTCTTTTAGTGTCATTGATTTTTGCTTCTCTTTCAAGTTGTTTTTCATTCATATATATTTGCATTCCTGTTCTATTGTTCTCACTGGTCTCTTTGACCTTGCAGATTCCATTTTTTCCATTCCCCCTGTTATTTTTGCTATGTAGGCAATAAATTCTGCCCTCATTTCTCATTTTTCTTTCAGACCACTCAGGAATAGTATGTTATGGTTCCATGTTCTCCTCAAATTTCACAAAATCTTTCTAATCAAATGTTGGATCATTTCCCCTTGTTTTGCAGTATTCATAGATGATTTACCAAATCTGTATCTTTTTGCTAATGTTTTCCCTTAGATTTATCTGCTTATGTTTAAGATCTTTGTTTGTTTTCTTCCTGAGATCTTTGGTAATTTTAGTCTTTTTTTTTTCCTCCCCTCTTATTATTTTCCCCTATTATTCACTTCCTGACTCTCTACCTTCTTGATAGTTGTTTCCCTCTGGGCTAAGTCTCAAAGCATCTCAGCCCTGCCTCATGCTGGGAAAATTCATGGTAACCAGTCTGTGTCTATGCCTCAAGTGATTTTTAGGTGGACAAAACTGGCCCCAGACTGGATGGCATTAACAGGTCAGAGCATTGCTAAGCCACTGCTATAGGATTTTTATTCTGCAATTTGAGTCCCTTAGGCTCTGAGAAGAGAGGAGAGTGGGGTGTGGTATCAAGTTCTGTTTCAAACCCACACATGTCCTTTTTCCTTTGTTGCTGGCTCTTTTATAGAGAGGTTTTTTGTTTTGTTTTGTTTTTTAAATTTTAAACCCTTAACTTCTGTGTATTGACTTATAGGTGGAAGAGTGGTAAGGGTAGGCAATGGGGGTCAAGTGACTTGCCCAGGGTCACACAGCTGGGAAGTGTCTGAGGCTGGATTTGAACCTAGGACCTCCCATCTCTAGGCTTGGCTCTCAATCCACTGAGCTACCCAGCTGCCCCTATAGAGAGGTTTTGCAGCACAGAATGCTGCCACTGAGTCATGGTGCTCTATCATGGTTCCAACAATCACCTGCCCTTGAAGGTCTGCCCTGGTACTAGCTAGTTGTAGTAGCCCAGCAGGCTTCTTCTGACCTGGAGTGCTATTTGCTGCCTAACCAAGCTCCCACATCCTGGTCCAGGGTCTCCGTGGCACTGGATAGAGAAAGGGGAACTGAGATGTGGGGTTGAGTTTTGATGCAAGCCTGTGAGTCAGATCTTTGAGCTGGCTAAGGCAGTTGGGTAGGAAGTAGGGGGGCTTTTCTGTATATTTGTTGTATTTTTAAATTTTGGGTGTCCTAGGGTATGGAGACCACTAAAGTTGCTGTATCTTTGGTACATAATTTCCTTTTTGGAGAGGTTTAGGAAGTTGTGGAGATCAGAGAAAATGTCTAGTCCTCTGTCTTATTGCTCACATGAGCTGGAAGTCCAAGTCAAGTACTGATTTGTTTGTGCTTTCTACCTAAGGGCATGGCATACTCTAGTCACTAGAATTCTTTTTTTTTTTCCCTAACCCTACTTTTTGTTCTAGTAACAACTCTTATAATACAGAAGGGCAAGGGGTAAGCAATTGGGGTTTAAATGACTTATTCAGAGACACATAGCTAGGAAGTGTCTGAAGCCAGATTTGAACTTAGGTCTTCCTGCCTGCTGCTCTATGCACCATGCCACCCATTGCCCCTATTAGGCATTCTTTATCCACTTGGTTTGCTCTTTGTAGATGGTTAGACCAAATTTTTTTTCTTAATAATATTTCATTTTTCCCCAATCACAGGTAAAAACCATTTTTCATTATTTGAAAAAATATTCTGAGTTCCAAATTCTCTCCCACCCCATCGCCTTCCCTGAGACATTAAGCCATCTGATATGGATTTTACATATGCAATCATGTAAAATATTTTCCCATATTAGTCATTTCATGGAAGAAATCTCAAACAAAAGAAGAAAGTGAAATATACCATGTTTTGTTCTGCATTCAAATACCACCAGTTCTTTCTTTGGAGGGAGATGGCATTTTTCATCATGTCTTTGAAATTGTCTTCGATCATTCTATTGCTGAGAATAACTAGATCATTCACAGTTGTTCTTCAAAAAATATTGTTGGGGGTCAGCTGGGTGGCTCAGTGGATTGAGAGCCAGGCCTAGAGACAGGAGGGTCCTAGGTTTAAATCTGGTCTCAGATACTTCCTAGCTGTGTGAACCTGAATAAGTCACTTAACCCCCATTGCCTAGCCCTTACCACTTTTTTGCCTTGGAACCAATACATAGTATTGATTATAAGACAGAAGGTAAGGGTTTAAAAAATATATGTATTTTTTTATATATATAGTTAATGTATACATTGTTCTTTTGGTTCTTCTCACTTTACTTTGCTTTAGTTCCTGTAGTTCTTCCCAACTTTTTCTCAAACCTGCTCATCATTTCTTAAAGCACAAGTCTTCCATCACAATTATATACCACACTTTGTTCAGCCATTCCTCAGTTGATGAACATTCCCTCAGTTTTCAATTCTTAGCATCCACAAAAAGCTGCAGTATTTTTGCACAAATAGACCCATTTCTTTTTTTAAAAATCTCTGGGATAAAAATCTTGTAATGATATTGCCGGATCAAAATGTATGCATACTTTTATAGCCCTTTGGACAAAGTTCCAAATTTCTCTCCAGAATGGCTAGATCAGAGCACAATTCCACTGCTAGTGTAGGAATGTCTCAATTTTCCCAGGTCCTCTCCAACATTTGTCATTTTCCTTCTCTGTCATATTAGCCAATGTGATGGGGTACCTCATAGTTGTTTGAATTTGTATTTCTCAAATCAGTAGTGAGTTAGAGCACTTTTTCATGTAATTATAAATAGCTTTAATTTTTTTTCATCTAAAAACTACCTGCTTATATCTTTTGACTATCAATTTGAGAACGACTCTATTTTTATAAATGACTCAGGTTTCATAGTTTAGAAATGAAATCTTTATCAGTGATACTTGTGATATAAAAAAAATTTTCTCCCAGCTTTTTGCTTTCCTTCTAATCTTGGTTGTATTAGTCTTGTTTGTGCAAAACCTTTTATAAATTTAATCAAAACTATCCATTTTATATCCTACTATACTCTTCATCCCTTATTTGGTTATAAATTCTTTCCTTACCCATAGATTAGACATTCTTAATTTGCTTATAGAATCTTTCTTTATGGGTTAGACCAAATTCTTGAGTGTTTCAGATGTCTTACATGAGGCTGCACCAGGTTCCTGGGGCTTAATGTAACCAATATGTCTTTCTTTCTTTTTTTTTTTTTTTAAAGAGTCCTCCACCCTCTGTAGAGGATTTCTCTTTAACTTGGACTCTGTATTGTATCTCTGAAACTTGTGGAATACCTTTGGCAGGGCTATGACTCACTTATGTCTTGCATAATATTGATGAGTACAGTGGTGTTACATTTTTCTGTTATTTTCAAGTAATTTTGAATAATTTTGGCATATGGATCTAAGACATCTTCTTCCCTAAAATTAATTAATTAGTTAATTAATTAGGGTTTTTTTTTGTTTTTTTTTTACTCCCATGGTCACATGATTCATGTTCTTTCTTTCCCCTCTTCCCTCCCCCTCCTGGAGCTGACAGGCAATTCCACTGGGTTATATATGTATCATTCATTTAATACTTATTTCCATGTTATTCATATTTGCAGTAGAGTGATCATTTAAAGTCAAAATCCCCCAACATATCCTCATCGAACCACGTGATTGATCATATGTTTTTCTTCTGCATTTCTCCTTCCACAGTTCTTTCTCTGGATGTGGATAGCATTCTTTCTCATAAGTTCTTCTGGATTGTCCTGGGTCATTGCATCACTGCTAGTAAGAAGTCCATTACATTTGATTGTGCCACGGTGTATCCATCTCTGTATATAAGGTTCTCCTGGTTCTGCTCCTTTCACTCTGCATCAATTCCTGGAGATCCCTCCAGTTCACATGGAATTCCTCCAGTTCAACATTCCTTTCAGCTAACGAGTATTCCATCACCATCAGATACCACATTTGTTCAGCCATTCCTCAAACAATGGACATCCATTTTCCATTTTTTTGCCACCACAAAGAGCACAGCTATAAATATTTTTGTACACATATTTTTCCTTATTGTCTCTTTGGGGGGGGGGGTACAAATCCAACAGTGGTAATGCTGGATCAAAGGGCAGACAGTCTTTTAAGGCCCTTTGGGCATAATTCCAAATTGCCCTCCAGAATGGTTGGATCAATTTACAACTCCACCATCAGTGTATTAGTGTCCCAATTTTGCCACATCCACTTCAACATTTATTATTTTCCTTTGCTGCCATATTGGCCAGTCAGCTAGGTGTGAATTTTGATATGTATTTCTCTAATTATTGAAAGATTTAGAACACTTTTTCATGTGTTTTTGATAGTTTTGATTTCTTTATCTGAAAACTGTCTACTCATGTCCCTTGACCATTTATTTATTCATTTATTTTTTAGAATATTTTTCCATGTTTCCATGATTCATTTTCTCTCCTCCCTTCTTCCCTCCCTGCTCCCAGAGCAAACAAGCAATTCCACTGGGTTGTACAAATGTTGTCTTTGACCATTTATCATCTGGGGAATGGCTTGACTTTTTGTACAATTGACTTAGTGCTTAGCTCCTTATAAATTTGAGAAATTAGACTTTTGTCAGAGGTTTTTGTTATAAATATTTTTTCCAGTTTGTTGCTTCCCTTCTAATTTTGTTTGCATTGATTTTGTTTGTTCAAAAACTTTTTAATTTAATGTAATCAAAATTATTCATTTTATATTTTGCAATATTCTCTATCTCTTGCTTGATCTTAAATTCTTTCCTTTCCCATAGATCTGACAGGTATACTATTCTGTGTTACCTAACTTACTTATAATTTCCTTCTTTATATTTAAGTCATTTACTCATTCTGAATTCATCTTGGTATAGGGTGTGAGATGTTGATCTAACCCTAATCTCTCCCATACTGTTTTCCAGCAGTTTTTGTAAGACAACTTTTTCTGAGACATACAGGCATATCTTCTTAATACCTATACCCAGTCAGTGTTATGTGACCACAAGTCATGGAATGCACCAGTATTCAAAGAATTAAGCATGAAAATCACTGTGAAGGAGATGGAAAGGCACATGATGGATGTGACTTCACTGCAGTATATAACAAAATACCTCAAAGATTTGGAGTGAAGGAAGCTCGCTCACCAGTGAAATAGATGGCTTGAGTCACAGTGACCAAATTGAGAGATGAGTGGTGTGATAATTAGATTAAGTGTACACTGCCCATCTTTAGATTTAATCACCCAAGGTAAGAGCACCTTCCAATTCTGGGAGGTCCTAACCCATGTGTGCTAGAGTGAGTAAAGAATCAGAATCAACTGACTGCCCCCTACGCTTTCTATGAGAAAGCGTCTATTGTGACTGGACACGCAGGCTAGGGGAAGGCACTGGAAGTGACGCATACATGACCCCTTTAAAAGAGGGAGTTGAGTCAGTGAAGTTGTTTCTGGTTTGGTGAAGGGGACCTGAGGGAGCTTTGCTAGTTCGTGACTGAGACTGTTCCACATGGTGAGTTTAAAGGCTGAATCTTCCTGAACTTCTATTAAGAAACTTCCTTTTATAGACTCTGGGCTGAGGGTTAAGATCTACCTGGATTAATTAGTGAGATAGATTCTTAATGTCTTTCTCTCTCATGTAAATAAACTTCCATAAAAGTCAATTTTGATTTGAGATTATTCTTAATTGAGGATTGATAATAGTTCAATCCTCTGGCGACCATCTTTAATATATTGAACCCATAAAACCCCTTTTTCACCCTTACAGTGGACAGCCAGCATGCTCTGCCCTTACTCTCCCAAGTCCTGAGGAAAGTGTAGAAGATCCAGTCCCCATCATGTTGGCTGAGTCCTAGAAGACACACTGGTGGGAAGATGTGAGCAAGGTTCACAATTTGCCATGTGATCTGTAGCACTGCAGGGACCCACATTGATGGGATGTCATAGGTGTGCTTGAGTCATTTTGAAAATATCCATCTTGAAACACTTTACCCTCTTTCCTTAGTGGTTATAATTTCCCCAGACTTGAGTATAATTTTTATCCAGTGTTAGTTTTCAGTATGTCCTTTGTTTTGTTTTCTTTTAAAGGTGGTCAGTAGGGTTTTAAGGGTAGGACTCTAGCCCCCTTATTCAGCAAATATGGCAGTTTTCTCCCTTTCTTCATCAAGAAATAAACCAAGAATTTATGTAAGGAAACCCCTCAAAGAATCTTATTGCTTTGTCCTATCCTTTCTGCTGAAATACTGCCACTATGATTCCTACTGAACCTAGGTGGTCTGGGAAGCCCTTTGACCCACTAATACTACTGAGAGGCATGCTCCCTAGAGAGTTTTGAGACACAGGAAAATGACCCATATAGTCAAAAATATTTTATGGCAGAAAATTTTGTTACAAAGCAGAGTAGGTTCCTCTCTTGGAGAATGGTTGAACAAATTCTGATATAATTTAATTATGCGATAGAATATTTTTGTGTTGTAATAAATAACAAAATGTGGATTTAGAAAAAACCAGGAAGACTCATATGATAGAGCGAGAAGTGAACAAAACCAAGAGGGAAATTGTAACTTGTCTGTAGTAAAGTAAAGTAGCAGCGGTGTCACTCAGATTCAAATGCATCCCCACAAGGCACCTGTGTGGCCTTAGAAAACCACAAGTTAACATTTGTGCTATAGTTTATTTTTAGAAAAAAAATTTGTTAAATATTTCCCAATTACATTTTAATCTGTTTAGGGCTGGTGAGTACTGTGCACCTCAGCTGGAAAGGAAAACAACTTTGAAAGACATGGTGTTCTTGATCGATGCAGAGGTCAGTTGTTTTTCCCACCTGTTGGCATCCAGCAGGTGATGACCTGGAAGTATACACTGAATTTTACATTTTCAGACTTGGATTGCCAATAGACAAATTGATTTTTCTTGACTGTGTGTCCTTGTTACAAGAGAAGGCTTCTTGCGGTAGGGCTGGACTTATTGGAGATCGGGAAGAAAAGAGTATCAGTGATGCATTAAAAACTCACCGGACACATGTTACAACCAGTGGAAATGTGCGTCGGCCATGGGTGGGGGGAGAGCGGGTGATGAAGGGGAAAGTAGGGGCATAAAGTATGTAAACAGGTTAAAAATGAATATTAATAAATGTTTTTAAAAAAACTCAAAAGGAAATTTAGAAGAGAGCCAGGAAAAAGTCTTCATGTTAAATATACATTTATGTAAAGAAACCCCTAAATATACATAAAATATACATTTAAAAAGAATACTGGGTAATCATAGTTTGTTTACAATTCTCTTGTTCTGTATGTTTGAAATATATGCTTGTTGGTGTTTACAAATTTATGATAAAAAAGAAAAATGTTAAAAGATGGTTTGACAACATGATTTTATTATATTCTGACATTGGTATCCCAAAGATACCTCTCAGCTGTGCCATCCAGAGAAGAGGAGTTGTAGTGTTGATAGTGAGGTCCGATAAGAATTTTATTTTGTTTTTTATTTAATTAATTTAGAAAAATTTTCCATGGTTACCTGATTCATGTTCTTTCCCTCCCCTTCTTCCTCCCCACTCCCAGAGCTGACGAGCAATTCCACTGGGGTTTATATGTATGTGGTAGAAATTTTAGAGAGAGGGAATCCTTCTCTAAACTTTTACTATGCATAGGGGTTATGCAATATACATTTCATAATTTTCCCCTCTAAAATATTAAACATTATAAGGTCATTTTGAGGGAAATGAAAATAGGCTTTTGATATTTTTCTTTTACTTCAAAATGTCCCTGACAATTCTTCCATCCAGAAAAAGAGTTGGTCAGTAAGCTTTTATTAAGCACCAGTTAATGTGCCAGGCAAGATCACACAGGCAGGAAGTGTCTGAGGCCGGATTTGAACCGAGGACCTTCTTCTGTCTCTGAGCTTGGCTCTCAATCTACTGAGCCACCTAACTGCCCCCTAGCTCCTCATCTTATTAATGAGGAAACCAAGGCTGGCTACCTGCTCCCCTGTTGTGTTCTGGATGGCATTTCTTTTGGGAAATCCAGAGTTTCCTCCCACCCCTGAACATTCCATGGCTCCAGAATCTTTGTCAAGACAGTAGGCATTAACTAAGTGCTTATTGTATGCCAGTTATTGAACTGAGTGCTGAGAATACAAATTCAGGGAGGAAGGAGAGAGGCAGGGACAAATACAAGTAGATCCTCTCTGCAGAATTCCAGGTATAGAACATGAAATGTTCCTGTTCTTCTTTAACAAAGTGTGAGCCTTTTTTTTCTTGAGACCACATTGATATGAAAGACTCCATGGACCAACATTTGCAGATTGCCTATGACAAAAATCATTATCGTCATCATAACTAGCAATTCTGTTGCTTTAGGGCTTAAAGTAACAACCTTGAGAAGGGCGATGCTGTTGTCATTATCTGTGTTTTCTAGAAGGGGCAGTTAGAATGCAGAGAAGTTAAAGATCTCAGGGGTGGATTTGAACTCGGGACTTTTGACTACAAGTCAACTACCCCAGCCACTGTGCAATTTGCTCCCTCTATCTTGTTTTACCCTTCTTCCTATCAACCTTGAGAGTTGTCTGGGCTACTGAGATAATAGGTAAATTGGCCAGGGGTCATTCAGAAGTCACCCTCTCAAACTTTAGATCTTCTGAACTTTGAAGCCCTGTTCTCAATCCCCTTTATAATGCTACCTCTCACCTTTGGTTTGTATAAGCTTTGTTGAAAAAAAAAAAAACCCAATAATCCATTTAATTATTTATTTTGTATATTCTTTTTAAAATTTCAAATCTTCCCCCACTCACCCTCCCTGCCACTGAGAAAGCAAACAATATGATATCAATTATATGTGTGAAATTATGCAAAATATATTAGCTAGCTATATTGCCAAAAAAAAAGCAAGAAAAAAATAAGGTGAGAATATTATACTTCAGTGTGCACTGAGTTCATCAGGTTCTAGGAAGCAGAGAGAGCACATTTTTCATCCTCGGTTCTTTGGGATTGTCTTGGATCATGGCATTGACCAGAGTGGCCATGTCCTTCCTCGTTGATCATCATCACAATAGTGCTGTTACTGTTCACAGGGTTCTCCTGGTTCTTCTCATTTCACTTTCCATCAGTTCATATAGGTCTCGCCATGTTTTTTTAAACCACCTCCCTTGTCATTTCTTATGGCACAGTTGTCTATCACAATCATATGCCACAACTTGTATATAAGCTTTCAAATACAAGTAGTATTTTTGAAAAAAAAAAAAAGGCATTTTATCCTCTGCTTAGAAGTTCATTTAAAACTTAATTAGAATATTTCTAGCCTTTTTACTACCTGAAGACCATTATGAAAATTTTAGAATTTTTTGACTTATGCATATGGACCACATATTGCAGTCGCAATAGAAGTGTTTTTTCACATGGTTCTATCATTTCCCTCTTTAACAGGTTAATTTTTACATTTCCTGCATCCAGTAACCTTTGATACTTGTATAATTGTACTGTTCCATGGGTGTGCCACAAACAGCATCCATACTTGAAGTATACGTGACTCTGCTACAACTGTAAGACTGACTCATTTCCATTCATCCCAGTTCAACTTCAGTGCCTGACTAGAGCATGGTCCCATGCTGGGTTAGGCCCTGAGAAAGAAAGAGAAGAAACCACACAATCACTTGAGAACTCAGATTCTGAAAGGGAAATGGAGACAGGATTCAAATATTTTTGACCGAAGTTACAAGCTTGATTGGAGATGTCCCTTTTTACCTGGAGAATAATGAGGAGCTTCATGGAAAACTCAGGATGTCTCTGGAATGAAGAGAGAGAAGGGGAATCCATTTCAGGGAAAGGGAGGAACCTGTGCACAACATTATGGCATTGGGGAGAAGGTAGTTTGACTGTAGCATGGGAGGTTGGAGCCAGCTAGAGGAGAAGAAGCCCTCTATCCTCTCAAGTGCCCAGGCTCAAAACCTCAGAATCATTCTTGATACCTGTTGTGCTATTTCTACCTGATTTACCACATCTTTTCCCACTGGTGCAACCTCACCTCCTCATGCTTAGACCATTACCCAGTATCCTACCAGTGGATTTGCCTGCCACCAGTCTCTCCCTACTCTGGCTAGCCTGAATGATCTTCCCCAGACTCTCTATGAGACCCTAAGGACCTTCATCTCTACCACTTCCTTCTCAGTTTTCCTTTGTGTATTGTTTTCCCCTGCTGGGATGTATGTAACCTCCTTGAGGGCAGGCACTGACTTTCTTTCAGAACCTTGGTGAGGTGTGCTTGCCACATGCTAAGATTTAATTTATGCTTGTTGAGGTGATTGGTTACACTTACCCACACCTCCCACCTTCACTTAGTGAACTCCAGGGGCTCCCAGTGAGGTCTACCTCAAATATTAAATCTTCTTTTGGTGTTTATAAAGCCCTTCCCAACCTAACCTCTTACTAGTCTTATACTTGACTCCCTCCACATCCTTGATTATGATGCTGCTCCATACACATGACAATATGAATCTTCATTCATATTCATTCCCTTTTTTTTTTGCCTTCATAGGCTCTTTTGGCTTCTTTCTAGACTTAGCCCAAATCTGCCTTGAGGAATAATAGTGGCAGGAAAAAGCAGTCAAAAGGTTAACAGAACACCTGGTAGAAACATAACATCATTAAGATGTGATGAAAGCATACCATGAAGCCTGTTCTGTATTATTATTTCAGTGTTGGAGTTCTTTGGAAAAGGGGTTTCTATCACAGTCTGAGTGCTATGCCATTTTGAGAAGCAAAGTTATGTTTTATATTGGTAAAGAAAAGGAAAAAAAATTAGAGAGGAAGGTTTGGATGCAAAAGAACACCAATTAAAGTTCTGAGGAAGCAGTTGGCACTTTCTTATAATAGTGGGACTAGGAATACAAATAAATACAGAATCCTATTTGCATGCCTTACTGTGTCTACAAGACTCCTTTAATAAATGTCACAGCATTTTAGGATTGGAAGGGAGCCCAGATGTCATCCCCTATCTGAGTAAGGATCCTTCCAGATGTCAGATAAATGGTCAACCTGCCTTTGCTTAAAGGTCTTCTGGAAGAATGAACACCCCACTGCTTTCAGGGCCCAACTAGAACAGCACTGATACTTTGGTGCAGCTGCTATTTCCCTTCTGAGATACCTTTCTTTCAGACTCAGTATACCATGTATCTTTTAACGGGAGTGGCCTTAAGTCCTCCCACCATCATATTCCCCTTTCTCTCTGGATGATCACTGTCAAAACATGGAACCAGAACTGAACACTACCAGTCATGGTCAGACCCGGGGGGATAATACAGTAGGACTGTTACCTTCCCCACTATTTCTTTGAGACTTATTGGCCCCAAATCGTAGGGCCTTTTTTTCTGTCATAAGACTTTGTTGTTATACTTTCCTCCCCCTCAAAGGAACAATTTTAGGTTTGGTTTATACAGTTGTACTTGTTACTCTGCTTTTCTTCTTAAATCTTCTTGAATCTTATAAGCTGTTTAAGTAGTATGTTTTCAAGGACTTCTATACAATTCCAGGAGTTGTCCCATATCCTTTAAAGAAGTTCATTAGTGAGGCAACTATGTGGCTCAGTGGTCAGAGAGCCAGGCCTGGAAATAGAAGGCCCTGGATTCAACTGTGACCTCAGACATTCTAGCTGGTAATCCTGGACATGTCAGTTAACCCCCCAATTGCTTGGCTCTTATTGCTCTTCTGCTTTGGAACCAATACTTAGTATTGATTCTAAGACAGAAAGCGAGGATGAAGGGGAGGGGGGCTCATTAGTATATTAAGTAAATTCTCCCTGTCCTCTCCCTGGTGTTCTTTTGCATTTCAAAGTTATTTCTCTAAAATAATAATTTTTACTGTCCTTACAATATATAACTTTGTTTCTTGACATGGCATAGCACTCAAATTGTGATAGAAACCTCTTTTTCAAAGAGCTCCAACACCATCCATATTCCTTACTGGCCTTCATCTGATTCATAATGAAGAAGAGGTTCAGGGTTTAACACAACAGTCTTCTTTTAATTCAGAATGGATTTCATCTATTCATTGTTTTGAAAATCAAAATGAAGAAAATTTTAGATTTTTTTCCACTCCATTCCCTTTTTCAAAATGAGAAAACTGAAAATTAGGGAGACAAACTTTAAAAAGCTACAGATCCAGGACTGGACCCCAGATCTTAAAAGTTTCAATAAAGAATTGTTTCACCCAATTTCAGTTAGCCATTTGGGCAAATCCATTAGTTTTTTTTGTTTTGTTTTGTTTTGTTTTTGTTTTGTTTTGTTTTGTTTTAAACCCTTACCTTCCGTCTTAGAGTCAATACTGTGTATTGGTTCCAAGGCAGAAGAGTGGTAAGGGTAGGCAATGGGGGTCAAGTGACTTGCCCAGGGTCACACAGCTGGGAAGTGCCTGAGGTCAGATTTGAACCTAGGACCTCCTGTCTCTAGGCCTGGCTCTCAATCCACTGAGCTACCCAGCTGCCCCCCATTAGTTTTTATATACATTTAGAAATATCATGTTACTGAGAGATAACAATAAAAAAAAAACATGTACTGGGATTTTTTCATTGAAAGAAAGGGGTTTTCTTTTCATAATCTCACTTTGAGAAGATATTTAAAAGAATGTGCCCCAGTACTCTAAAGGCAATTTTAAGGGGAAAGTTTTTAAATGTTTTTAAGCAACAGAAATATAGTTGGAATAGCTAAGTATTATATAACCCATTCTTCAAAATGGATAGCAAATGCATGATTTATGTTTATTAATTAAAATATTTGTTTTGGTACCTTTTAGTAACTAAGGGGGAAATCTCAAATCAAAGGGGACTCATAAGAACATCAGAGAATTACTAACCTATTTGTTTATTCTCTGATCTATGCAAAAATCTCTTTGTGAGTGATCTCTACATGAATTGAGGGCATTAGTAAGGAATGAGTAGATTTTCTTTCCTAAGCAGTGTTCAGTAATGGACCATGTCTTTGCCATATCACAGTTAACTGAAGGGTGGGAAAAATATAAAATCCCATTGTGCTTTTTAGTTGATAGTGGAAAAAGCTTTCATTTCAGTAGAACAAACTCACACCACTTTATAGACTTTGAGGCAGCAAGATTTCTTCCATTCATATAACAAGTTCATGTCAGAGTCACTTGGAAGATGTCACAGCAGAAATCAGTTCAAAGATCTAATGATAATAAACATCTGTTACAGCATATAAAATAGAGATGCAAATACCTTTTTTTTTTTTAAAAACCCTTAACTTCTGTGTATTGGCTCCTAGGTAGAAGAGAGTGGTGGTAAGGGTGGGCAATGGGGGTTAAGTGACTTGCCCAGGGTCACACAGCTGGGAAGTGTCTGAGGCCAGATTTGAACCTAGGACCTCCCTCTAGACCTCTAGGCCTGACTCTCAATCCACTGAGCTACCCAGCTGCCCCCACAAATACCTTTTCTTAAAGGTCTTTGCCTCTTTGAATGAAGATCCAGAGCAGAGGCCAGTTCAAGTTGATAATTCCCTGGGAGTGATGAGATTTTCCTAATTACTCCTTTGGCAGATATCACTCAGCTGAGTGCATCAAGGCCCAACTAAGACATGACAGGGCCTCCTAGAAGACACCATAATCACTCAAAGGTGTTTTCCCTGACCATTGGCATGAGAGAGACTGAGGGGGTGAAGAATGTTTATTGCTCAGATTTCAACATGGGTTTGGAAGGCCTGTCCTTGAGGTCATTCCACAGTGTTAGAGGGTGCATGTCTGGAATAGACAAGGCAGAGAGCAGCCAGTTGGATCCAGAGTTGCATAGCAGCCATATTAGGAGGAAGAGAAAAGCAAAGGATTACTTTCAGGAATCTGTAAAGCACCTTTCTTTTTTACTGATCCTGAAACTTTCCAATGAATGCAAATTTTATTTCTTTGACTAGCATTCAGCCTGTATTTTTGTATGGCAGCCAGAGCTGGCATCCCCTATCCCTGAAGAAGGAAAGATTGAGGGCTGTGCAGAGAGCAATAGGAAGGCCATGATTAGAGTGACAAGACTGCAACATGACCAGGGAGGACCTCCAAGAGCCAGAGTGAAGTGATCCTGGGACAGGAAGAGAAGGTGGACCAGCCAAGGAGCCAAAGGGGCTACCAGCATGTTGAGTGGGGAGATCCTGTGTAGCCCATTTTGGGTATGGACCAAGGTTAACAGGATATTCAGCCATGTTTGAGTTAGGGTCTGCATCATTGAAGAGAACATTCACATAATGAGTTCCCTGATCTATATGAGTACTTGTAAAAAATGTTTAACCTCCTATAGCCATCTTACCTTTATAGAACTAACTTTGAGGAAAGTCAGGGACAAAAGGGCCTCTATACATCAAAATAATTTATAACTGGACTCTGGTAGCCAAAAATCTACACAAAATTCTGGAGACAGGTACTCATTGAATTGGGGGAATGGCCAAAACAAACTGAGGAATGTGAATTAATAGAATATTATTCTTTAACACATTTGTTTTCTCCATAGTGCCCTTGTTAGAATGCAAAAGTGGCCTTAGTCTTGGAAGGAAGGCCTAGGATATTACCCATTGCCTTTTGCAAACTAATTGTACTGCTCTACTTGAAAAAACAAGTTAATGGATACCTGGGGAGGTAGAGAGTGTTGTAGGGAAGCATAGCAGCATTGAGTCCTGGGTAGAGAGGAAACAAACCACTTGAGTTAAAGCCTTCCTCATCTATCACTTCAATGCCTGCCCCAGCCTCTCTGTTCCTCTGCCTCAAGGTTCTTTCTTTTTCTACTCTAACCTCTCTAGAGATACCAAAATCAGACTGTGCCATTCCTGTGCCTCAGTAAACTCCAGTGACTCCTTGTCATTTCTTGGAAAGTCTTTCCCAACCTGGCCTTCATTTCTCTCTCTAGCTTCCTTATACATTATTCTCTTCCCACACTTGGCTGCCTCTCTGCTTCTCACCCAGAAGGCTCTGACTCTTTTCTATATGCCTTTGCCATGACTGTCTTATATGCCTAGAGTGCATTTCCTGCTTACCTCAGCCTCACAAAATCACTCTTTCTTCAAGATATGGTTCAAATGTTACTGTTTACTTGAAGCCTTTCCAGATCCCCCTAATTTTCTAGTGACCCCCCCCAACCCACCTTGGACTTATTTTTCTTGTTCTCTTATTTGATAGAGCTGTTACAAAGTTGGAGTGCAAACTTCTAAGAATAGGGAATGTTTGATTCTTTATATCCTCAGTGCCTAGCACATGTAAGTAGAGCTTAATGTATGCTTTTTTTTTTTTTAAAACCCTTACCGTCTGTGTAAGGGATACTGTGTATTGACTCCAAGACAGAAGAGTGGTAAAGGCTAGGCAATGGAGGTCAAGTGACTTGCCCAGGGTCACACAGCTGGGAAGTGTCTGAGGTCAGATTTGAACCTAGGACCTCCTGTCTGGGTCTGGCTCTCAGTCCACTGAGCTACCCAGCTGCCCCCTTAATTTATGCTTTTTGATTAGTCTCATGGACCAAGGAGAGAGGAGGCCCAAGTTCTTCTATAGGTGCCCCCCCATACCCTTGCCCCAAAGCAGGTGGAAGGGGATTCATTAGAACTTTTGCAAGACTAGTGAGCATTTTTATCCTACTTTATCATAAACCAGACCCGTTCATTTATTTTGAACAAAAAGTGTAATGTAAAAGAAAATAGGAAGTCATATATGAATAGAATTATAGCCGTTTTTAGTTGCTGACCCCAACTTAATGGCTCACGAAAAAAGGAAGTTTTAAGGGAAGGGTTCTGATGAGCCTTGGGTTTGTTTAGAATCCTCTAGGAACCTGCAGTCTGGCTTCTGTACTAAAATGTGGGGTAAGCTCCTCATCCCCATGACTCTTTTGGGGGTACCATTAGGGTACTCCAACAATAGAAGTCAGAATTTCTGATATGCCCTGGGCCCAGAGTTGGAAAGCACAGTCTGCACCTGAATTACCACCTGCAGCCTCCTTGTCAGGGATCATCAATGATTTACTCTAGAGTAGCTCTGACTGGGAAGTTTTTCCTTTCCTCAAGCTTCTGTTTGCTTCTGCCACCCCCCTTTCATTGCTCCTCATTCTTCTGGGCAAGGGGGTGGGGGGGAGCTTCAGTTTCTTGAAACATTTCTCATGTTCCATTAAGACATCCACAGTTGCTTTAGCTCATTGACCTATGGTGTGATCTCAAAGCCCTTTGCCATTCTAGCCCCCAACCTCCAGATTTCTATCTCATTCAAGTCAGAATTCTGGTGGCCAGAACTGAAACACCTCTTTGATGTGGCCTGCCCTGGTCAGAGTCTAGTGAGACTCACTTCCTTCATCTTAGAGAGGAAGAGTCATTTGTCCGCTTGTCCCATCATTAACTCCTACTGAACTTTCAGATGTCACTGACACCCTGATGTTGGAGCAGCATCCCAGGGAAGTTAGAGCAGGATTTCTCAGGTTGGTGTGCTGGGTGTTGGTGAAAGAAAATAAATAGTAGTACTATTTTCTTTTTAACATTCTAAATCTTAAATGATTGATTTCTCTATCAGAAATGCTTAATTAACATGCCTCTTTTCCATTATGATACACAGCTTAGAAGCATGGAGGCAATCTCAAAGATTACCTATGCTCCTCATTTCACAGGTGAGGAAGAGAGGGGCTTCAGGTTTGGAATGACCTGGCCATTACCTACAAATAGTGACTACCTGAGAGTTGGGCCTGGAAAGACTTCCCACCCTCCCCTAACCACCTCTTTACACACACTGCAGAGTGCATGTCCCTCTCCACCCCAACTCCCACCAATCTTGGGAGTCTATTACTCAGTCCAATTGGGTCACAAACACACAGCTATCCTGGGCTACTGAGCCTGGAGAAACCTTTACTAGGTAGGAAGTCCAGACGGGTCTTGTTTTCTGCTGCTTTGGCCATTACCTAGCCTCAGGAGCCTTTGAGGGAAGGGCTGGCTTAATATTCTTCAGTCATTTATTCTCTTTTATTTCTGATCCTGCCTCTACCATAAGACAGCATTTGGGGGTCACATTGAGGTAAACAATTGGACTTTGGCTCTGTTCCTAACCACTAATAAGACCTAGGTTTGGTTTGTGTTTGAAACCTTTTTTGGTGTCTGAACTGCAAAAAATGGGGCTTAGTAGCTTCTTTTTGATTTTTAAAACAGTGTATTTGTTCCAAATCCTTCTGTTTTCCTTGAAAATGTTCTGTAGCAATTTAGTTATCATGGTTTCCCTGGTATTTCAATGTTTTATTTCCCTTCTCTTTTTATTTATCATAGACAGCAGAGAACCTGAATTGTGGAAACTTTGAGGGGCATGCAGTTAGAAGAATTGGCATGCAATTACAAATCTGCTTTTTCCTCCTTTTTCCCTTTTAAAGTCTTTGTTTTAGAAAGAAGGAAATTGGTGTGTTTGGAAAGCAGTTGTTAGATTTTTGTGACTAGACTGGTTGGTCCCATTTGTTAGAAAAGATTGCCACAAAAGTAGTTTTTGCAGGAGGCCAAATAGCCTAAAACTCTCCAGATGTCCTCTGCCTTCAGTCAGTCTTACCTGTTATGGCTTCGCAGCTCCAGGCTTCCTGGACCTCCTGCCACTCTTTCAGATTCACTTCTATCCCTCAAGCCATGACACCATTCATGGACAGGCGGACATGTGGGAGCAGCACCCTGCCATTAAGGGAACCCTTTCCATTCTACACCTCAAGATGGCCAAGGTGCCTCTTTGTTAGTGGAAACATTCCCTTCTCTAAGGTTGAGGTATTGGCAGACAGAGTGCTCGGCTTGTAGTCAGGAAGATTCACCTTTCTGAGTTCAAATCTTTGGAGTTTATGAAAGCCATAAGCTCTGATCTCAAAATTGGCCCATTTGCCTTGTGCATGTTTAAACTACACAGCGTGCTCTTGGCTACCAATGTCAGAGAAAAAGGAGTCTTTCCTTACTATCTCTCTTCACTAACCCCTTTCTCCTTAAGCACATCTACTTGGGCTCCTGTCCCCACTAATACAGGAATGGCTTTTTCTAAAGTTGCTTATAATCCTAAGTGCCAAGGCCAATAGTCTTTTTTTTCTTCCTTATAGATTTAATTCTTTGAGGGAGCTGAGAGATCAGCTGATTTAACCCCCCATCATTTTACAGAAGAAGAACCTGAGACCCAGAGGCAGAAAGGCACTTTTCCATTGTCATGACAGTGTATCAATGACAAAACAAAGATTAAGTAAGAATTACTAACATTTATGTAGCATTTTAAGACTTACTGAAGTGCTTCACATGGATTATTTTATTTGAGTTGAACCCTGGGCCTCTGACAACAGTGTCAGCATTCTTTCTGCTATACCATTCTCTCTCTCTCTCTCTCTCTCTCTCTCTGCTCTCTCCTCTCCCTCTCCCTCTTCCTCTCCCCTTCCCCCCCCCCCTTTTAAGCCTTTACCTTACCAATAAAAAGTATCACTTAAGGCAGAAGAACAATAAGGGCTATTCATTGGGGATTAAGTGACTTGGCCCAGGGTCACATAGATAGCAAGTATCTGGGGCCAGATTTGAACCCAGGATCTCCTATCTCAAGGCCTGGCTTGCTTTCCACTGAGCCACCTACCACCTCCACACCATACTCTCTTTTAAAGATATTTGTGTTTGTGAGTTAAAAGCATGTTATGACTTAGAGTGACCCAAGGACTTTTATAAAACCATTTATAATTTTGTTGTTATCCTCTTTATGGGCTATATTTCCCCTACAGCATAATCAATTTGACTCTCAGATGCAAGGGTTAAAATTAATGGTTGGACTAGATATAAGAAAATGTGGTCGCCGAAATTAATATATCTCAAATCAAATGACTTTTTAGCAGCTTTATTTACAAAATAGAGGGAAAGAGTAAAGTAGAGAAATGAGAAAGAAGGTAGAGAAGGCATCTATCCTATCACACTAGATAATTACTCCTGCCCAATTCTAACCAGGGCAGGCTCATTAACCTTCCTCCTGCAATTAATCTCCCTGGAAGTCAGGGAAGGAGTCAGCCTTTTCACTTACCCACTGGTAGTCCAAAGGGGAAAAATCCAAGAGCTGTCTTACCAAATACAGTTCAAGTGCCAGAGTCCCAACTCCTCCACAATCCAGATTCAGGACGAAGAAGAGGGCTCACAGGAAGTTTCTGCAACTTTTAAAGACTCTTCTTTGCATCACTTCCTGTGTCTTCCCCTACTTTACGGGGACCAATTGCAATCTATAACTTTGCTTGGGCAGTCAGTGTTTCTGAGTTGTCACCTACTTTAGCACATGGGTTGTGGACCTTCCCCACTTAGGCTTTAAGTAGGGGTGTCTTTGCTTTTGGAGGTGTAAACTCCTGTAGTAAGTAGTTTGTGGACTTCCCTCACTTTAGGGTTAAGTATAGGTATTCACTTTTTTATTTATTTATTTGTTTATTTGTTTGTTTGTTTTTTTGGGCCCTTAACTTCTGTTTTGACTTATAGGTGGAAGAGTGGTAAGGGTAGGCAATGGGGGTCAAGTGACTTGCCCAGGGTCACACAGCTGGGAAGTGTCTGAGGCCAGATTTGAACCTAGGACCTCCCGTCTCTAGGCCTGGCTCTCAATCCACTGAGCTACCCAGCTGCCCCAGGTATTCACTTTTGTTGATTAATTCAAAAGTAGACAAATCTATCTTCACACAGAGCATGTGTGCATACACATAGTCCTCAAAGCCATTCTCCCCTTAACTCTTCTTTCTCTCTTGCTAGCTTTACCCGTGACTTAATTATTGTCTCTCTAAGATCATTTCCCATGCTATATTTGTCTCCCAATCTCTCTTCTACATTTTTTTCTCTGTTTAAATTTAAATTTATTTAGAATATTTTTCCATGGTTACAAGAATCATGATTTTTCCCTCCCCTTTCCCCTCCCCCTTCCCAGAGCTGACAAGCAATTCCATTGGGTTATGCATGTATCATTGTTCAATACCTATTTCCATGTTATTCATATTTGTAGTAGAGTGATCATTTAAAGTCAAAACCCCCCTAATCATATCCCATTGAACCACATTAATTGATCATAGGTTTTTCTTCTGCGTTTCTTTTCCCACAGTTCTTTCTCTGGATGTGGATAGCATTCTTTCTCATAAGTTCCTCTGGATCAGTGGTTACCAAACTTTTTTGGCCTACTGCCCCCTTTCCAGAAAAAATATTACTTAGCCCCCTTAATTTTTTTTAAATTTTAATAGCAATTAATAGGAAAAATAAATGCAACTGTGGCCATCACTGCTCCCTGGATCGCTACAGCACCCACCAGGGGGCAGTAGCACCCACTTTGGGAATCACTGCTCTGGATTGTCTTGATTCTTTGCATTGCTGCTAGTACAAAAGTCCATTACATTCAACTGTGACATAATGTATCAGTCTCTGTGTACAATGTTCTCCTGGTTCTGCTCCTTTCACTCTGCATCAATTCCTGGAGGTCTCTCCATTTCACATGGAATTCCTCCAGTTCATTATACCTTTCAGTACAATAGTATTCCATCACCATCAAATACCACAACTTGTTCAGCCATTCCCCAATTGATGGACACCCCTCATTTTCCAGTTTTTTGCTACCACAAAGCATGGCTATAAATATTTTTGTGAAAGTCTTTTTTTTCCTTATTATCTCTTTGGGGTACAAACCCAGCAGTGGTATGGCTGGATCAAAGGGCAGGCATTCTTTTAAAGCCCTTTGGGCATAATTCCAAATTGCCCTAATGGTTGGACCAATACATTTCTTTCTCTCCACTAGATTTGTCCACCTGAAACTGAATCTGTGGATCTGCTGACACCACAAATTCGCCATAACCCAGGGCCACCTCCCAAGTTGAAGATGTCATCATCACCTCTCTGTTCGAGGGCTGAATCAGTCTCTCCTCTTCAAGCCATGAGAGGAATGTTAAAGAAGCATAGGCCTCGCCCTTAGAATTCTTCCCTGTTCCAAAAGCTTCAGAGGCCCTGTGCTTCTGGTTGGTGGGGGGTAGGGATGGAGGAAGTTAGACCAGAAATGACAGAAAACCCCTGTTCTTCTGGAAACGTAAAGCTCTTTAACCATCTCATTCACTCTATCATTGCAGGTGAATTTTACATTACTCCCCATTATGCTCTTGACACTGAAGCCAAATTGGCTTTCTTGCTATTCCTAGTGTGAGACATTCCATCTCAAAACTTTGCATAGACTCTCTGGGCCCCTTGCCTGGAAGTCCAGAAGGTTCTTCCCCTTTTGACTCAGAATCTGGGACTTTTGCCATTCTTTTCTATCCTAATTTATTGAACTCACCCTCTGGGTCCTGACACAAGTACGGCTTGTTCGTTGAAGCATCCCCTCATCTTCCTTCTGAGCTCAAAGTAATTTTGCCTTTCTTAAGTTTCATAAAGCATTGTTTGCATAGCCCCTCTTCTTGCATTTCTTGTGTTTTGCCTTTTATCTAATTCTTTCTTTCTCTGTCTCAGAACATAACCACACAGCCACACAGCCCTTCTATTCAACTGTGAACTCCCATCTCATTTCGTCTTTTTGTATATAATATTTTGCACATAAATATGTATAGAACGGAATTTGACTATTTCTTAGCTCCAGAATTACTTGAATTTTGAAGTCTATTGGAATAGTTGGGTGGCACAGTGTACAGTCCTGGACTTTGAATCAGGAAGACTCACCTGAGTTCAAATCCAACCTCAGACACTTACTGTGTAACCTTGGGCAAGTCACTTAATCCTGTTTACCCTTAGTTCTTCATCTGAGGCAACAAGCCAGAGAAGAACATGGCAAATCACTCCTGAATTTTTGCCAAGAAAACCCCAGATGGGGTCAGGAAGAGTTGGACACAATTGAAATGAATAAACAACAAAATAAATATATATCAAATGGAATTTGACTAGAATTACATGAATTTTCAAATCTCTTGTTGACCCACAATTGTGGCTTCAGATTCCTTCTTCAGTTCCATAATAAAATAGGTAAGAGAAATGGAAAGGCCAGATCCATAACTTCTGAATAAGGAAAAGGCTGGGTCATATAACTTCATAGACGCTGCCACCCCTGACCAGGTAGCATCCTCTGCTACTGACTTTTCTTTTCTCTGCCCTGTTCCTTGCCCCTAAGGCTTGGGGGGCAGATTCACATCTTCCATCTCATGCTCCCTCAGAGTGGAATACATGGAAGGGCCAGTGCCATTCCTCCCTTGAGCACCCCTTCCCTCCTTAAGCCTTAGGTGCCTCACCTATCAAATGAGAGGGTTGGATTAGATGGTGGTGATCTCTGCCTCTTTTGACCCCTGATCTCTGATCCACTAACAAGTACAGCAAGAACCAGCTGGCACAGGGACTGGGTCTCACCATGGAACAGCCGTTCTCTCTCTCTCTTCCCTCTCCCCCCACCCCCCCAGCATGGCCCATGTCTCATCTTTCTTCATGCTTTCCTTGGTCTCTAGTGTGGTGTCTTCCCACATAGGTGCTGGCTAAACGTTTATTGACTGAGAAGGTAAATACTAGATGAGGCTTAGTTGCTATGATAATCAATGTGACAGGTGCAAATTGTCTTTATCTTTTGTCTTACTGAAATTTACACCCACACCCATGATGGTGACTAGAGAGTCATAGAATCTATGCTTGTGGATACCTTAGACTTGCAGTGATTCTCAAAGTGGGTGCTACCACCCCCGGCGGGTGCTGCAGTGATCCAAATCAGGGCGGTGATGGCCACAGGTGCATTTATCTTTCCTATTAATTGCTATTAAAATTAAAAAAAAATTAATTTCCAGGAGGCTAAGTAATATTTTTTCTGGAAAGTGGGCGGTAGGCCAAAAAAGTTTGGGGACCACTGAGAGGCTTTTTTGTCCAGCTTCTTGTGGAGAAGTTAAGTTAATGTTAAGCCCCTCACTGGATCCTTTAAAAATTTTATTGTAAATTACGTAAACATTGAAATAAAACTGTCACAGAATTTAAAGCTTTGATCTTGACTAAAATTAGTAATAATGTTTTATGATGATTACTTGGCTAACAGACTATTAACAAAAAAGGGACATAGTAATCATTTATAGTTGAGAACATAAAATATTAAATGCCTTGTGTCACTTTAATTCAAAAGGGGTAGAAGGATCCCATATTCATTTTGGACAAATTTCCATTTTCTACTAGTAGAGAACAGGACTCTCATTCAAATGACCTAGTTAAGTCTATAATACACATCATATGAATAAATTCATCAAACAATTATTAAATGTCTACTATATACTAAGCACTGTGGCTGTACTGGGGAATATGAGAATTTTAATATAATATTACTTGTCAGAGTTCACATTTATTTAAAAGTTTGTTCTCAAACCTATGGACAAAAATTAGTCATCAGGGAAAAATCTTTAGTCACCTAGATTCAGAATTCTGAGATGTTCTTGCTCTTTCCGCCTTCCATCACAATACCCAATCAAGTTGCTGCATTTTAGAGATTCTACTTCCCACAATGTCACTCCTCCTACCTGTCATCTTCTCCTCCCACAGTTACCACAGGATTTCAGGCCCTCACCTCCTCTCATTGAACTATTGCAGTAGCGATTTGGTTGATCTCCCCTTTCTCCAGTCTATGAAGAACTCCACAGTTATTCTCCTAAAGTTCTGATCTGACTGTCCCTCCCTACTCAGCAAATTTGGAGTCTCTCTTGCCATTAAGTTTGAATTTAAATTCCTCTCTTTGGTAGTTACAGGATAGGACTCCGTCCTGGATCCTCATCTCCTTCTAGACTACTTTGCTTGTTGATTCCATTCCCTAGAGATTCAGTTATCAGTGTCAGTGATTCCCTGATCTGCCTCTCCTGCCCTAACCTCTCTGCTTACTTCCAGTTGTGCATCTCCAATTGCCTTTCACATACTTCAAACTCTAGATGTCATAGAGACATCTTCAACTCAACATGTCCAAAATTGGTTATCTTTTCCCCTAGACCTCTTAATTATTGTCAAGGGCAGCACTATCCTCCCATTCCCCTGAGCTTACAACTGAGGTGTCATCCTCTGTGCCTCACTATCTCTTACTATCTGTATCTAATCTGTTATTAAGTCTTAGGCCCTCTATCTTTAGAATATCTTATCTCTTCTCAACACTGCCACAACACTGGTACAATCTGTCATCACCTCATGCCTGGGCTGTTGCAATAGTTGCTGGGGTGTCTGTCTGCCTCAAGGCTCTCCCCTCACACACTCCATCTTCCATTCAGCTTCCAAAATGATTTTTATAAAATACTAATCTGATCATGTCACCCTTTACTCAGTATAAACTCTATTGGTTCCTTTTGTCTCCAAGATCAAATAAAAAAAAACCTCTAGATCATGAGGGAGTAAATAAAACAGTGAGTCGGGGTTATAAAGACAAGTGATTAAAATGTAGTTGCCATCTTACAACAAGGATTATCCCATGAAGAAAAGCAAACTAAAATTCTCAAATGAGGTTATATTATTCACACTCCACAGGGATCTTGGAAGAGCAGAAAAAAATTCTGGAATGAATGGTTTGAAAGAGAAATAAAACTTTTTTTTTAAAACCTTTACCTTCCATCTTGGAGTCTATACTGTGTATTGGCTCCAAGGCAGAAGAGTGGTAAGGGTAGGCAATGGGGGTCAAGTGACTTGCCCAGGGTCACATAGCTGGGAAGTGTCTGAGGCCGGATTTGAACCTAGCACCTCCCGTCTCTAGGCCTGGCTCTCAATCCTCTGAGCTACCCAGCTGCCCCTGAGAAAACTTTTAAAAA
Organism: Gracilinanus agilis; assembly: GCF_016433145.1. Taxonomy (NCBI): domain Eukaryota; kingdom Metazoa; phylum Chordata; class Mammalia; order Didelphimorphia; family Didelphidae; genus Gracilinanus; species Gracilinanus agilis. The sequence continues at coordinate 214,443,312 of NC_058134.1, read as the reverse complement.
AGATATTTGAAACAAAATTAGATTAGAAGTCAGAGCTTTTAACACAAGTTTTATACAAGTAAATTTAAAAATAGAAAAAACAATTGAACATCTTTCCAAAGAAACCTCTGAAAATGGAGCCAATTAGGGACATCATAAGAGAGGCCAAAAAAAAGAGCAAAAAGACAAGAAAATCCCATTAATTCCATAGCCTGTGCCTAAATGACACTGAAGATAGGGTACAGAGATAACTTGATTATACAAGGCTCTGAGAGAATCATATGATATAAAAGGAATCCTGAAAATCAACTGTATGGCAGGAAATAACTAATAGGTAAATTGCCAGAATGTTTGAATACAGACAAAATATTGATCAAACTTGAAGAAAAACTCCAAGGGATATGTTAAAAGGCACAGAGCCACATTTGTATAACCCAGTAGAATTGTTTGTTGATTGGGGGAGGGAGTGGAGCAGAGAGAGAGAAAATGAATCATGCAACCATGGAAAAATATTTAAAATAAATAAAAAGTACAAATCCATTAAAAACAAATCCTGCAGTGAATATAATGGTATATTTCTAAAAAGCAAATGAGCACTACTGGAGCCCCAAATAATGCATCCTCCAAAGCTGAACTTAAAAACCCAGGAAAGAGAAGAAAGCATGGGAACACGTTGTGGAGCTAGAGGGAAGCCTTTAAGGAACCCGAGGTGAACAGGAGATTTAACTTGTAAAGCTAAGTGACCGGGGTGGGTGGGTGGGGGGGCGGGAAATGGATGTAATAGAGAAAGATAAACATGTGGTGCCCTCAAGGAGCTCCCATTCTAATGAAGGAGACAAAATGGATCAACTTATGTACAAACAAAATATAAGTGGGATTCAATAGTGAGGGAGTCTCACTAAGATTAAGGATGACTTAGAAAGGCTTCTTGCCGAAGATAAATTTTCAGCTGAGTCTTAAAGGAAACCAGGGAAATTAGGAGACACTGAGATCAGGGGAGAGAAGAGAACAAAGCAAACCAGGCTCAGGGTGATAGCCTATGTTAGGAGTTGAGAGGTGGGCCATCCTGTGTGAGGAATGGCTAGGAGCCTAAGGTCACAAGTTTGCAGAATATATGTGGTGGGAAGGAGTTGTAAGAAGACTGGAAAGGGGAGGGGCATAGATTAGGTTAGGAAGATCTTTTAAAACCACATTAGAGGACTTTGTGTTTGATTCTAGTAATACATGGAAACCAACGATAATAGAATAAGGAGAGTATCATAGTCAGGCTTGAACCTTAGGAAACTCCACTGGACAGCTGAGTTGAGATTGAGCTGGAGTAGAGAGAGACTTGAGAAGGAAAATCAAACATCAGGCTGTTGTAATTAAGTCCGAGTATGAGGGTATGAAGGGCTTGCAGAAAGATCCTATCACAAGACAGAGTGTGTGTGTATCCTTGTTACCGTGGCAGTTTTTCAAAGGAAAAGGGGCATTTGCTTGTCTCACAAAAGGTGAATAAGTGCAGGTATTAATGAAATCTATTCTCTCGTGATTACTGGTCATTGTTAAGTGAAATAAAAGCAAAAAAGTTGAACTGGGGTGCTAAAGAATAGTTTCTTCAGAGGTTTTTTCTGTATATATCTTTGGCTTTTTAACATGTTGCTTGGAAATAACAAATTTTGGGCTTTTGTTTTCTTATCCAAACTGTCACTCTTTTTTGTTTTGGTGGCTTGTTTAATCCATTCACGTTTAAAGTTATGGGTTAAGTTTGTATTTTCCTCCACATGTTTCTTAAGATTTTTTCATGTTATGATTTTCCCCCTTTTTCTATTGTTAATATAATAGTTTTTCTTCAATTACTTTTGTTTGTTTTTTCCTCAGCTCTTTTCTGCTCACCCTGATCATACCTTTGCAGTTATACCTCTTTAGGGTTTTATTTATTAGTTCCATTTTCTTTCCTGCTTTTCTCTCATTATATATTTCTTCCTCCTTTTTTTTCCTTTCAGTTAAGTAGATTCCTCTTTCCTCTCCTTCCCCTTACCCCTACTAGCCCTGTTCATTCATTTTTAAATTTCTTTTTTGGGGGGGCCCTTTCCAAAAAGGATTTCTCTCACTTTCTTCATTGTCTATCTCTCTTTCTCTTTACTAGACCCTGATTCTCTGATTCAAGAACCCTGGTCTCTCTCTAGGCTCTGCCCTCTAGGTGTTTTCTGCTATTGCCTTGTAGGGCTTGCTTGCCCCATGGGTTCTATTTTTCACAGTGCTTCACTCTCAGAACAATGTCAATTATTGCAGGTGTCAGAGAGGACCCTTGCTCCAAAATCAGGCACCTCTACCTATACTCCCTCCACTAACTATACCCTCTCTTGTTGAACTTCCCCACTTCCCATTACTTAAAAATTTCATTCCTGTGTCAATGCTCTCCCATGGATTCCAACTCCCTGCCCCAGGAATAGTGGACTTTTCTAGCATCAGAAGCCCTAGGCCTCAGCCAGTGTTAAGATCTCCTCATCTTCCTTCACTCATAGTAGCATTCATCAACGCAATCCCCTCCTGCCTCCAGAGAAAGGCCTCCTTCTTTCCATGCCCCACACATTTTCAGTGTTTCCTCTTTGCTCCTCACCGCCCCCCCCCCATAGACTTTTCTCTTTTTGAAACCACAGAGATCACTTTCCCACAATTTCTAATAATATCCTTATTTTGACCCCAGCAGATCAATCATTTTCTATCCACCTGCAACCTGCCCCCCACTATCTAACCTCTTATGTTGTAATGTAGTACCACAAAAATAGTAGTGTTTCATCAGTAGGCAGTATCACTAGTTTCTAGGTTCTATCTATAATGCCCCCATCTGCCTTTTCAGTATTCCTTCTTCTATATTTCTGCCTTCATCCCTTTCTGTACATTTAGAAAGAAGTCTCTGCCTGACCACTCTTTTCCTGTCTGCATTTATAATTCCCCTTGCATTTCTGTTCTAAGAGGTCATTAAGAAGCAAATGATCTCTTCAGTTCTGGTTTTCTTTCTAAAAATATTTTAAGTTCTTCTTTTATTACTGAATGTCCATATTTCATGGTTAAACTCAGGTTTGCAGGACTGGTCACCTTGGGCTGTGTTGTGAGCTCTATTGCTCTTGGGAAAACATTATTCCATTCCCCTTCTTCCTTTTCCTAGAGGGTGCAGGATGGTTTAGCATTATTTAATTGCCCTTTTTCTTTGTATTTGAAGGTCATTCTAATGATGGCTTGAAAAACTTGTCTCTTATTTGAATTGCTAAATTCAACCAACTTGTGTCTTGGTTTTTTGTTGTTGTTGTTGTTTTTCCTAGAAATGATCAGCAAACTAGCCATTGGATTTCATTTTCTATGTTCAGAAATTCTGGACATTTCTTTTATTATTTTCTTCATTATGATATTAAAGTTTTTGTCTTATTATGTTCTTCCAGGAGACCTATGACCCTTGGATTGTCTCTATGCACTCTGTCTTCAAGATCTTTATGTTTTGCTTGCATAATAAGCCTGTTTTCTTTCAATATTATTGGGTTTTGCTTGTTTTCTTCTATGTTGTCTTTTATTTTCATGTATCTCCATTCCCAATCTATTGTTCTTGTTTTCTTTGATTAAGCGTGCCATTATAAATTAAAGTTTTTCCATTCTGATCTCATAATTCTTATTTGTCTTTTAAACCACTCAGGAACAGCATGTTGTAGTTCCCAAGGTCCTCTGTTCTCATCAAGTACTGGTTCATTTTCCCCTGTTTTATAGTATTTATTTAGAGAAGTTTGAACTTGATCTGGAGGTTGTAGTATTATTTTTTTTTTTGGTTGTTACTTTGGACTTCGAGATTTCTTCTTGACACCTTTGGTACTTTCTTTGAGTTGTTCCCCCTCCCCCTTTTATTACTCACTTCCTGACTCCCTCCCTTCTGATTGTGGTTTACAGGATCTCAAAGCAACTCAGCCTCTTCTTCAACTTTTTTAAGTAAGTCAGAATTGACCCCAGAGATGATGTACTAGACCTCAATTTTGGTGGAGTGCTGCACAGCCCCTCCCATGAACAGTGTACTGTCCCATCCCCTCTGGCCCAGCATCAGTAGTTTAGAGTCTTCGGCACTTTGCAGTGCTAGAACTGTGGGGTTGTGGCTCCTGACAAGTTTTTGATCCTTTATTCATATAGAAAAGCTAGCTGTTGAGACCCAAACAGTGGAAAAGGGGGGAAGGGTGATCAGAGTGCAAGGTGTCATGTCCTAGGGCTGTAATGGCAAACCACAGAGTGCTCTCTGTGGGCACAAAGCCACCCTTACCCCCACCCCAAGAATTTGTTACTAAAGAAAAGCAGATGGACTTGGATGGAGCTGTTTCCCTCCCTTTCTCCACCATGCCTGATAACATTTTTTTCACACCCTCCACCTAACAGCCCCATAGGAACACTTTCTTCCTCCCCTGTATGGGATAAGGGGGAGGTCTCTGCGGGAGGAGGGGAGAGGGCGACATGGCACTCCATCTCAAAGGTTCACCATCACTGTTCTAGGGTCTACTGCTATAGCCTCTCTACTAGGTAGCATGAGGGTTGGGAGAAGGGTACTGAGTGAACATCATTTTCTAGGTCTGAGGAGCTTCCATTTTTAAAAAACCTTTTGTATTCTGGGTGTCCCATACCATGGAAACAATTCAAGTTGCTTTATCTTTGGCACACAGTTTCTGTTTTGAGAGATTTAGAAGATTTGTAGGGGTTAGAAAAAATGTCTGGTACACCATTTTGTTGCTTACACAAATCAGTCTCTCTTTTTGAAGGCAAGATTAAGAGTAGAAAGAAAATGAGAAGAAGGCAGTTAATGATAGACCCAAACCTTGTCTATAGGCAAACAGTGAGTGAATGTTTTTTTGGCCTCTGAATGGGAGGGGGAGATATTGTCAGACAGAACACCATAGAAGTGATGGAGGATGGGATAGGAGAAGTAGGGAGTATAAAGGAAGAGAGAGGAAAACCTGTCGAAGAACTTGAACAGGAAAGAAAAGGGCTGTGCCTCCATACTGCACACTGTTTCCTGTGCCATCATACTTACCTTCTCTAGTCATGGCATCTCAGCACAGGAGTGTCCTAGTACCAGAGATAGAAAAATATGTTCTTGGGAGTAAAGAAAATTCATTGTGGGCCTCAGGAATTGGCAATACAGAGAGGTATCCATCACACCACCATGCTTTTGCTTCCTTCTTGAATGGACATCCTGAAAAGCAAGGCATAGTAGAAAAAAGGAAAATAGGTTGAGATCTACAAAAGTGATAACACCTAAGGGAGGGAGAAGAGGGAGTTCCAAGCTGGTGCTCTAGTAGAGTCAGTCTTATGAGGATCTCTTAAGAGGCTCTTGAGAGAATGAAGAAGGAACCGATAAGGACATAGACCAAATTAGAAAACAGAATTCAGAGCAGAAGAGAGTTGAAAGAGAACAAAGAAAGGGGAAACTTAAAAAAAAAAAACATACAACAAAAGAATTAAAATAATATTGGAGAGGATTGGAAAAGGAACATTTGCTTTACAAATTTAACTAAGAGGCTAAGAAGAAGAAAAAGGTAAATTGTCCATGAACTCAGATACTTGGGTGAGGTGAAAGATTTTGTGAGAGGGACAGGGAACTAGTGAGAACAGGCAGGCATCAGATCGTCACAGAAACAGAATTCCCCCCAAGTGCAGAGTACCAGTGTCTAAGGGGGAGGAATGAAAGTTAATCTAAAAGAAATTTTAAAAAGCTCAAGGCTAACAGTCCTAACTTGAAATGTGAACAGGTTAAACAATCAAATAAGGTAGAATAAAAAGGAACAGTTCTGGGTTGGGACTTCCAGGGGGGTACCACAGTGCACTAAGGCCTGGGGAAGACCTGAGTCTAAATCCGGCCTTGGACACTTAAACCTGGACAAATCACTAGCCTCTCTCTGCCTCCGTTTTCCCTTTTCTAAAATGGGATAATAACAATACCTACTTGCTGAGGTTGTTGTGAGGATCAAATGAGATATTATTTAGTAAAGTACTTTGCAAAACCTTAAAGTGCTCTCTAAATGCTAGTATAAAGAGTGTGTGTTTGTATGTACACACAAGTGTAACAATAGCAACTGTTGCTAGTCACTTTTCTCCCATCACAGCCCTGGCCCTCTAATTAACCAGGCCAACTACTTGCTGCCTTCCCTCCTTGAATCCTATGTTCTTCCCCTTTGCTAATCATTAACCCTGGCTCACTCCAATATATGCGTTTCCACTCCTGCACCTGATCTGTAGGCATGCTTTGTAGTTACAGTTTCCCCAGACAGTTCATATACTTTGTTATTATTTTGAATGGAATATTTTCTCTCCTTTTTTCTCTATTTTGTTTATAACATACAGAAAGAACAATAATTGGGAGGGAGGTATTTTCTACTTTGTTACTTTGATGTAGTTTTCAGTTATCATTATATTTTTATGGTGTAGGGAATCTTAACCTGGAGTTTGTGAACTTGTTTGCAGGGGAAAAGGTTTGTTTTTATTTTCACTCACTTCTAACTAAAATTTAGCATATCCTTCATTTATGAATTTAGACAACAAACATCCTAAGAGGCAGGGATAGTATCTTCACCAAACTACCAACTCAATCCATGCCCCCCAAAAAAGGTTGAGGATTCCTCATCCGGTGGGAAGGGAAAAGGATGCAGGGCATATAGATTTAGAATAGGTACACCCACAGTTAGTGGGCATAACAACATGAGTGATCAAAGGAGACTATGAGAAGGAATTGTCAGGGAGAACTGAGACAGCAAGCTGCTTCCCGGGGCTCCAGAAGAACGAGGATTGAGGAAAAGTCCATCAGATTTTGTGGTCAGTTGAATGATGACAATAGAAGTCAGAGTTTTGAGGATCAATGAGTGGGAGGAGAGAAAGGAGAGACAATGAACAGAGTCAACCTTGGAATTTGGATGAGAAAGGGAGCAGAAAGTGGGATGAGCTTGTTCACATGATAGGATCTAGTGAGATTTTTTAAGGGTGGGAGAGGTTTGCTAAGCATTGTGGGCATCAAAAAAAGGACCTGGTAGATAGGAAAAGTGTAAGAAGATGAGAAGGGGAGGAGAGAAGAAGTAAAAATGATTTATTTGCATGGGCAGAGGAGAAGATATTTCAAAGGTATGGTTAGATTTCTGTTGATTGTCTACAAGGGCTACCTCTTTACCAGAGACTGGAGGAAAGGAGGAAAAAATGGTCAAGGACTTTAAGAGATAGAGAAGTTCGGGAGGAATAGTCTTTTCTCAGCCAAACACATAACAGATTGTCTGTGGAGAGTGTAGCATCAGTAGTAAAAGGCAAGCCTTGTTGCTGGGAGGTCTTGGCTGGTGTTAGATAATATAAATTCGCAGTGGACCCCATCATAGCATATGCCTTCTTCCACCTCTGTTAAGCAACACATGAGCAGGACCAGAGAAGGCATATGACACAATAAATTCATTTGGGACATAACTAAAGCAGTTTAAAAAGTAGTTTCATTATCTGCTCATCACAAGTCATCTCAGCTCTCCAAAGGTATATCCTGTGGCTTTTCTTCTCATTCTGTTTCCCAAAAGGCTATGTGTATAATAATTATGCAAAGATTCATATTCTTGAATTCTTCTCATAGGCCTTGTTTTAGTTTCTACCATTGGTATTTATTCTTTACTCTAGAGTGGATGTGGGAGAAGATATGAACTGCTTTTAATTCAGGGTTCACAGTTCCTAAATCATAGAAATTTAGAAAGGGAAGCCTGTGAGATCTTCCTCTCCTACCTTTCTCTTATCCCATATAGCATTTTTTTTTTAAAAAAAAAGGAAAATAGGAAGAGGAGGGGAAACAGTAAATAATAATTTTTTAAATTTGACTATAGTCATACCCATGCCCCCCAGTCCACTACAAAGGAGTGGGGGGCGGTTCTTTCATGATTTTTTTTGTTATACACTATGAATTTTTTACATCACCAAAATTTTCTCTAGTATCTCTTTTCTTTTCCTTTTTTTTCCTTAGAGAGCCTTCCCTTGTAACAAATATTTTTAAAGAGGAAAAAGAAATTTGCAACATTGATCTTTACATCAAAAAAGTCATATCAGGCTTTACATCATATAGATGACCTTTCTAAATAACATTTTAAGATGTTTATTATTTATTATTTATTATTATTAAAATATTTTATTAAATTTAATATTTTATAAAAAATTAATTGTTAATTAAATTTTATTAAATTTATTTTATTAAAATATTTTTCCCAATTGTATGTAAAATATTTCCAATATTTTTCAAAGAATATCAAATCTCAAACTCTCTCCCTCTCCTCTCTACAGCCCTTTGAGACAGTAAACAATCTTATTGTGTATGTGCAATCAAGTGAAAAAAGTTTATACTGGTCTGGATTCAAACTCAGTTCTTTTTCTCTCAAAGTAGATGGCATTCTTTATCATGAGTCCTTTGGGTTGGTTTTGGGTCATTGTTCTGTATCATTCAGCATCATTTTTTTTTGTGATTTTTTTTTTTTAACCCTTAACTTCTCTGTATTGGCTCCTAGGTGGAAGAGTGGTAAGGGTGGGCAATGGGGGTCAAGTGACTTGCCCAGGGTCACACAGCTGGGAAGTGTCTGAGGTCAGATTTGAACCTAGGACCTCCCATCTCTAGGCCTGACTCTCAATCCACTGAGCTACCCAGCTGCCCCCTCAGCATCATTTTTAAAAGGAAGATGTAGTAGTAGAATAACTTAGAGGATTACAAAGTATTTTTTAAATCAATTTTTATTTCATTTTCAGTTCTAGATTCTTTCCCTCTTCCCTACCTGTTGAGAAGTCAAGAAAAACAAAATCCATTACAAATACATATAATCCTGCAAAACAAATTCCATTAGCCATATGCCCCTGCCCCAAGGAACAAAAGAAGAAACAATGTTTCAGTCTGTACTCTTGAGTCCATTAGCTCCCTGTCTGGAGGGAGATAGCATGTTTTATCATGAATCCTCTAAAATTATAGTTGGTCATTGTATTGATCAGAATTACAAAATCTTTTACAGTTGATTATTGTTAGAATATTTTTTTACTATGTACAGCATTCTCCTGGTTCTACTCCCTTCCCTCCTGTCAGATCATATGTACAAACAGGTTTTTCCAAAACCATCCCTTCCATCATTTCTTATAGCACACTAATATATTTCATCATATTCACATATCATAACTTTTTAGCCATTCTCCATCTGATAGACATTATTTCACTTTGCAGTTTTCTGCCCTCACAGAAAAGAGGCGCTATAAATGCTTTTGAACATATGGGTCCTTTTGTTCTTTCTTTGATATCTCGTATTACTGGGATTTATGAGTTGGTATGTAAGCATAGTTCCAAATTATTCTCCAGAATGGTTGGATCAGTTCACCGACAGTGCATCAGTGTTCCACATCTTCATCAGCATTTGTCATTTTTCTTTTCTGACATGTTAGATAATCTAATGGTAAAAAGTTATAAAAACTTACCAGAGTTGTTTTAAATTTGTATTTCTCTAAATATTAGCCATTCAATGGAATTTTTCATATATTTTTCATATTGTAAGTTTTGATTTCTTCTGCAAACTTCATTTGGCCATTTATCAGTTGTGGAATGGTTCTTATGAATTTGGACAAATTTCCTATACTTTTGAGAAATCAGAATTCTATCAGAGAAACTTGCTGCAAATTTCTCATTTTCCTTTTTTTCTTCTAATTTTGACTATAGTGCTTTTGTTTGTGCAAAACCTTTTTAATTTTATGTATACACAATTATTCATTTTACTTCCCATGAACGTCTTTCTCTTTTTTGGTCATAAATTCTTCCCTAGTTCATATGTCTGACAGATAATTTCTCCCAAGCTCCACTAATATGCTTCTGATGTCACCCTTTATGTCTAAATCATGTACTCATTTTAAATTTACCTTGGTATATGATACGAAATATTCATCTATGCTTTTTGCCAAACTGCTTTCTAATTTTCCCAGCAGTTTTTGTCATATGGTGAGTTCTTGCCCTTAAAATTTGAATAAATTTATCAAACATTAGATTACTACAATTATTAGATTACATATAATCATACCTCTGCATTGTATACCTAATCTGTTCTACTGATTCACCACCCTTAACCAATACTAGATTATTTTGGTGATTACCTTTTTGAATAGTTTGAAATCTGGTACTGCTAGGCCACCTTCCTAGTTCTAGAATTCTTTGGTCGTTTGATTGTATGGCACTGAATAAGTAAATTAATTTTGGTTGAATTCCTGTTTTTATTATATTTACTTGGTCTGCCCATAAGTAATATTGTTTAGATCTGTCTTTGTGTGAAAAATGTTTTGTGATTATGTTCCTTGAGAACACTGGGTTTATCTTGACACTATCTACAATTATATTAAATAGAATTTCTCTTTCTGGCTCTTCTTGTGGGTTTTTGTTGGTAATATATAGAAATGCTGATGATTTTTGTGAGTTTATTTTATATCCTACAATTTTACTAAAGTTATTATTTCAACTAGTTTTTAAATCCATTCTCTTAAGATTTTCCAAGCATGCCATTATATCATCTGCAAAAAGTGATAGTTTTGTTTCCTCATTGCTACTTTTATTCATTCATTTTCTTTTTTTGGTCTTATTACTATAGCTAGAATTTCTTTATTTTTTTAATAGCTAGCACTTCTGATATAATAATGAATAATAATGGTAATAATGGACATCCTTGCTTCCCTCCTGATCTTATTGGAAAGTTTTCTAGTTTGTCCCCATTACAGATAAAGCTCACTCTTGATTTTGGATATATACTGCTTATTTTAAGGAGAGCTCCATTCCAGTGCCAAACAGGAATTGTTTGTACTGTACTTTGTCAAAAGTTCTTTTCTGGGGGCAGCTGGGTGACTCGGTGGATGGAGAGCCAGGGTCAGAGAAGAGAGGTCCTGGGTTCAAATGTGCCCTCAGACACTTACCAGCTGTGTGACCCTGGACAAGTCACTTAACCCTCACTGCCAAGCCCTTACCACTCTTCTGCCTTGGAACCAATACATAGTATTGACTCCAAGACGGAAGGTAAGGGTTTTAAAATAAATACATTTTTTTAAAAAGTTCTTTTCTGCTTCTATTGATATAATAGGATTTTTGTTGTTTTTGTAATTGGTATGGTTAAATATCCTTACATAATTATAGTCTTATATGACATCCTTATATATAATTATAGTTTTTCTAATATTGAACCAACTCTGCATTCCTGGCTTGAATCTAGCCTGTTCATAGATTATGATCTTTGTGATATATTGCTGTGGATTCTTCACTAATATTTTATTTAAAAGTTTTGCATGGATAGTCACTAAGGAAATTTGTTGTATAGGATTTTTTTCTCTGTCTTGATTGTCCTTACTTTAGGGAACAAAACTATATTTATGTCATAGAAGGAATTTGATAGGATCCCTTTTTTCCTATTTTTCAAATTGTTTATGTAGTATTGAAAATAATTGTTCTTTAGATGGTTGGTAAAAATCACTTTTAAATCCATCTAATCTTTGGATTTTTTTTCCTTTCAGGGTTCACTTATCACTTGTTTACTTTCTTTTTCTAAAATAAGTATCAAAGTATTCTATTTCCTATTCTGTTAATCTGGGAAATGTATGTTTTTGTAAATATTCATTTTCTTTCTTTTAGGCATATATTTGAACAAAAGAGCTCCTACTAATTGCTCTTCATTAGCTGTCAGTTCACATTTTTCATTATTTTAATATTGGTAATTTGTTTTTTTCCCCCTTAATTTAGCTAATGGCTTATCTGTTTTTCTATTTTATTGTTTTGGGGGGGGGAGGTTGAACAGCTCCTTCATTTATTAACTAATCAGTGGTGTTATATTCAGTTTTTGTTAATCTCTCCTTTGATTTTCAGGATTCCTATTTTGGTGTTTAATTGGGAGATTTATATATATATATATATATATTTTTTTTTTTTTAGTTGCATGCCCAATTCATTTATCTATACTTTCTTTTCTTTTTTTAAACCCTTCCCTTCCATCTTAGAATCAATAGAGTGTATATTGGTTCCAAGGCAGAAGAGTGGTAGGAGCTAGTGCTTTTTGCAATCCATTTATGCCAAGTTGTCATAAATCTGATATAAGGGAGTTTTACAGATTTTAATATATAGAATTTAGAGGGTTGTTTCAAGGGCACTTACCTTTTATGAAGCAAATCAAAGGATTACTTCTCATGAAGCATATTAAAAACCTCTTCTTGGCTTTTAGGGATATAACATTTTTCTGACATCTTTCTGATGCTGATCATAACGCCTTTACATCTTAGCCTCTCTAATTTGGGAGAGTCGATACAGTCTAAAAAGAATTCTAACTGCTGCAGCTTTTCCACCACCACCACCACCCCCCCCAGCTTGGCCAGGTTGGTCTACGGATGAAAGTCAGGCCTCATTATGGGCCCCCACTCAAAACCTTTGGGACCATCTTAAAGTAGCCACTGGCATAGCTTTTGAGAACCACGGTCACCATCATATTGTTTTTTTTGTTGTTGTTGTTTTTGTTTTTGTTTTTTTATTTTAACCCTTGTACTTCGGTGTATTGTCTCATAGGTGGAAGATTGGTAAGGGTGGGCAATGGGGGTCAAGTGACTTGCCCAGGGTCACACAGATGGGAAGTGGCTGAGGCCGGGTTTGAACCTAGGACCTCCTGTCTCTAGGCCTGACTCTCACTCCACTGAGCTACCCAGCTGCCCCTCACCATCATATTGTAATGTGGGGTCAGAGTAGGACTAACGTGGGACAGGCATTTAGAGAAACCCACTGATTTCTTTAAAATGTTTTAGTTCTCAGGCCATACAGTTTGTGGTTGAGAAGTTTCACCCCAGGCACCTGACACTTTCTGTAGGAGAGATCTGATTTCAAAAGATTATAAGAAAACTAACTATTATACCTAATAAAAGATGGGAAGGCCTGGACAGGAGGGGAGGCACATTTGTTTCCTGGAAGGCTTTGAAAGTTTTTACTTTTGGAAATTTATTGCAGGTAAGCATTTAGGGTTTTTCTTCTTGCTTATTACCAACAAGAATGCTTGGTGGAAAAAAAAAAGACCATTGTTTTAAGCATATGTTCTCTGAAGTCTTAATACCCTTAAAGTTTACAAAATATTGAAATGGGAAATATTTGCTAATTGTAGCAGCAGCACATTGATTTTTGTAGAAGTTTTATTTAGAATTTTTTTCCATGGTTATTACATGATTCATGTTCCCTCCCCTCTTTCCTCCCCCCCTCCTGGAACTGACAAGCAATTCCACTGGATTATACATGTATTATCACTAAATACCTATTTCCACGTTATTCATATTTGCAATAGAGTGATCTTTTAATATCAAATCCCTAATCATATCCCTATCGAATTACATGATCAATCATATGTTTTTCTTCTGCATTTCTGCTCCCACAGTTCTTTCTCTGGATGTGGATAGCATTCTTTATCCTAAGTCCCTCAGGATTATTCTGGATTCTTGCATTGCTGCTAGTAGAAAAGTCTGTTACATTCGATTGTGCCACAGTATATCAGTCTCTGTGTACAATGTTCTGGTTCTGCTCCTTTCACTCTGCATCAATTCCTGGAGATTGTTCCAGTTCACATGGAATTCCTCCAGTTCATTATTACTTTCAGCACAAGAGTATTCCATCACTAACAGATACCACAATTTGTTCAGCCATTCCTCAAATCGAAGGGCATCCCCTCATTTTCCAATTTTTTGCCACCACAAAGAGCACAGCTATAAACATTTTTGTACAAGTCCTTTTCTTTATTGTTTCTTTGGGGTACAAACCCAGCAGTGGTATGGCCGGATGAAAGGGTAGGCATTCTTTTAAAGCCCTTTGCACATAATTCCAATTTGCCCTCCAGAATGGTTGTACAAATTCTTTGTAGAATTTTTAAAAGGCAATTTCACTGAAGATGTCAGAGCCAGTAGCAGCAAATAGGGAGAACAGGAGGGAGGGCAGATCAGAGGAAAGAGGCCATGGGCACTCAGTATTGGTTACATGGTTGACCCAAGATGAAGCACTGGGGTAGACAGTCTACTTTGAGCAAAATCCCATTAGCTTTTTGAATGAACCCATTTTTGTGAGTTATTAAAGCTTAAAATTGCTAAATTATTTCAACCGCTTTGGTATATATAACAAAACATAAATTATGCATGCAATAAAGAGGTAACATTTATATAGTGTTTCATGGTTTACAAATAATTTCTAATCCTAATTCCATATATATATGACCTTCACAGCAATTCTGTGAGGTAGGAGATACTACTACTACTACTACTACTACTACTACTACTACTACTACTACTACTACTACTACTACTACTACTACTACTACTACTACTACTACTACTACTACTACTATAGATGAGGAAAGCAAAGGTAACTCGATTTTGGTCATGTGCTAGCACATGTCAAAGCTAGTTTGGAGCTCAGATCTCACTAACTCCAAATACAATACTTTATCCACTCTTCTACCTAGGCTACTGCATGTACATTTTAACCAGCAATCTTTAGTTCTATGGTCTAGCCTATAGCCTACAAAGGAAATAAAGCTGAGAATTTGTCTCCTCCATCCCAGGGAAATTGTTTGCCATCTCCATTTATGGCTAAAGAGCATGGAATCATAATAACTGTAAGGGATTTCAGAGATCCAGTCCTAACACGTAATTCAGTTACAGAAGAGGAAACCAAGGCCTAGAGTAGCCTGCCCAAAGTCACACAGTTGAGACTAGAAGCTTTGACAGGATTTCTATCAGCATCCTCAACAACAAAAGAAATGCAGGGGAGCAAGCAGGAGAGTACCTGATGGATTGGATTTACTGAAAATGCTTGTGGGTCAGATTTCTGAGCCTTAGCACCAACTGATTGTCCAGAAGTGATGCAAGGCGGGAGGAAAGGTGGCAGATTCTAAAGAGGGGAAAATGGCAGGCGAGTAGCTCTGAACCTGTGTCTTCCTCTGTAAAATGAAGGAGTTGTCCTTGATTGCCTAGAAGGTTCCTCCAAATTTCTCAGACTAGAAACTATATGCCAGTAACCCTGACTTTGGTTCCTGGAAGAATTCTAGAATGCATTATTAAAAGACACATTTTTTTTTTAAAATCTAATTGAGTTTCATCCAAAATAGACACATATGATGTCCATAGCTAGAGAATTAGGGTTAGTCTCACTATCGCCTGTCCTGTTCTACCACATTTGGATTATTGAATTGAGTTTGGCATAAAATTTTAGAACACATATTGATAAGCTGACAGGGATCCAGAAGGGTAGGAAATATCTCCGTATCATGCCACAAGAGAATCCAATGAAGGAACCAATATCAAAAACTTAGGAGAGGGGGCAGCTGGGTAGCTCAGTGGATTGAGAGCCAAGCCTAGAGACAGGAGGTCCTAGGTTCAAATCTGGCCTCAGACACTTCCCAGCTGTGTGACCCTGGGTAAGTCACTTGACCCCCATTGCCTACCCTTACCACTCTTCCACCTATAAGTCAATACACAGAAGTTAAGGGTTTAAAATAAAATAAAATAAAATAAAAGTAAAAAAAAAAAAAAAAACTTAGGAGAGACATAACTGCCAGGTATTTGAGGGGACTGTCTTAGCAACTTGCTGGTCTTAGCCCTAGTACCTAAAACTAGAACACTAGGGTATTAGGGAGTTTTAAAGAAGGACATTTGTACTTTAAGAGAAGGGAACATTCTCATAATTGGAATCATTCCAACAGAGATAAGGATGACCCTAGGCGGGTTCTCCTCCTTCCCAAAGGCGTTGAAGCAAGTGGCTAGATGACCAGTGAAGGATGGACATCCTTGTTCAGGGAAGGGATCAATTTGATGGCTTCTGAAGTTTCTTTCTGGGGGTCAAAGGTCTCTTCGATTCTGCATCTTTGGTTGATGTTGAGGAGCATAAATAGCTAGTGAAATAATCCTTACAACCAGGACTTTTCAAATGGTGAACAAGCTTGCTGCTTGTGCTGCCAAGTCACTTAAACTTGTGCCAGTCACTTAATTTGCCCAGCTTCCTCCTCTGGAAAATGAGAGGAGAGTTGAACTGGATCATCATTAATGTCCTCTCCAACTCAGTAATTCTACAGAAATCTCAGGATCTTACATACTTATTAATTATCTTTTCCTGTTGCCTCATTCTTAAATCTGTAAAAATATAGTCACAAATGTTGATTCAGTTTTACCCAAAAAAACAGCAGTGTGGCATTGTGCAAAGAGAATTTGAAAAACCTGAATTGAAACTGCAGCCTTTGTGACTTTGAACAAGCCTTTCTGCTTTCCATGGCCCCAATTCCCTTGCATGGAAATACATGATTTGGACTCAATAATTTCTCTGGCCACTTTTAATTCCAAATCTTATTAATCCAATGTAGAACTACTTGACACCATCAGAATATATTTTAAATTCATAATTTGTTTTCTTTACGTATTGTCTTGTCAAACTGCTGTTTCAAAAACTATTTATCCAAAGTCATTCCCCAGGAGATATGTGGTCAAAAGAACAGACAGTTCTGAAAAGAAAAATTGCAAATTATTACAAACCATATGGAAGAATCCATCTCATCACTAGCAATAAGAGAAATACAATTCTAAATTACTTGAAGATTTTACCTCCAACAAGTAAATGGCAGAGATTACAAAAGATGGGAAGAGTCAATGTTAGAGGAACTGTGGCAAGCCAAATACACTCATGCTTTATTGGTGGAGCTATGAATTGGTATAATAATCACAAAAAGCAATTTAGAATTACATAAATAAACTGCCAGCATTCATACCCAGAAAAGCTAGCTAGGCACATAAAGAAAGTCAGTGACAGAAAGTAAGGTCCCATATACATGAGAATATTTACAGGAGCCCTTCTTCCTAGCCAGAAACTGGAAACAAGTAGATGCCTTTTAGTTGGTTGAGGACTAGCTAACCAAACAATTTATGGCATGGTTCAACATATTAGAAAATTGCTGTGCTCTGTAAGAAACAACAAAAATGGTGGAAAGGCTGATACAAACCAATACAATGTATAATGTAAACAAAACCAAGAAAAGAACATTACATATATGACTGCAGAACTATAAATAGAAAGAATTTAGGGTTACAAAACAATTAAAGCTGAATGTTGCAAAACAATAAAGAAAGCTCAGCCTCAGAGAAGAGATAGGACATACCTCTTCCCTTCACTCTTTTGCAGACTTTGGGAAGGGTGGTCCACAAGAATAGAATACAATGTACAATGTCTTATTTTCCCCCCCAATGTATTAGTTTTACAAATCTTCCTCTTTAAAAAAATTCTTTGTAAAGATAGTTCTTTGGTGGAAGACAACATACAAGATGAAATCTAAGTAAAGTTAAAATAAATATCAATAAGAATCTATTTAAGACTTTTTTTTTATTTCTTTATAAAACTTTTTGTGAGCGAGGTAAATTCAGATGAGAGCATGAACTCAATTTAGAGTCAGATGACCAGAACTTGAATACCAATTTTTTTTTCTACTACCTGCATGACATCTTCACCATCCTTAGTTTCAGAAAGACCTAACTTAAATCCTTTAGGATTTTCTGCTTTGAATCTAAAAACTTGGTCTTAATTCACATTTAAGGGCAGATCACTGGCTCAGATTTTTGACTCATCCATGCATTGATGTAAAAATTATTTTCTTGGACATGTGCTATATATTTAAGAAAAACACCTATAAAATTATAATGATTTCTATTAAGGTAAATTAAACTATCTGATACCAAAATTTTCCTATACTCAGAAAACAGACAAAATGCAATTCCAAGTATATAACAAGTGGCTTAATATGCCTAGTATTCTGCATCATTTGTGAGTAGTAGTATCTTGTATTGCAGAGATCTGCTTATACGTTCATATCAGGTCTTCTTTCATTTGCCAAGTAAAATTATCAGAATCTTTCTTTGAATCACTGTGGGTAAATAACTTAAAATTAAGGCATTCTTCTCCAACTATACTTTTCAGCTCTTATTTTGCTGATGTATAATACACCCAAGATGATGAAATGATTCATTATATGTGTGTTAACATCTCATTTGTGGTCTTCATTGTTGCAGACCACCAAGGCTTATGACAACAGGAGCAACAGAAAAAAATATTGTACCTCCCCCCAGTTTTTCTTGTTGGCCACATTAATTAGTTTCCTGAAGTGCTCTGTGCAGGACCCAAACAGGAGAAAAGTGGAGGCCTCTTCCCACTTATTAGGAATGTTGTTAGGTGTTGGGCTCCTTCTCAGGCCTAGGTATGGTGAGGTGAGAGCATGTACATGTGTATCTTTGGGGGATTGCTCATGTGAAATACTGTTTTATTTTGGCAGAGAGAAGGAGCAAGAAAGGGAAGAACAGTTAATGGAAGACAAGAAAAGGAAGAAAGAGGATAAAAAGAAGAAAGAAGCTGCTCAGAAGGTATGTCTTCCATATCACATATTCACCTTGCATGAACATCCTGTGTAAAGCTACATGTGAGAGGGGGCTTCTGGGATCAGCATAACTCTTCAATAGTAACATTAATGTGAGACTATACATCACTTGAAGTCATGTCATCTGGCTGCCCAGTGAGGATCCAAGCTAATTGGTTTCTTTAGTGATGTTTTTGTGTATGGAACCAATTAATATCGGACACTTTTCCTTCTGTATTTGACTTCCAACAGCACTAACATTTCTGGGGCATTACTTTTCTTTAGGTTTTGTTGTATTTTGTTTGCTTGCCACAAAGTAGTAGTGGTAAGGTTTATTCACCAAGAGAGTAGCTATCATATTAAAAGAAACAAGTTATTGGCTCCCCAAATAGATTTTTAGAGCATTTCTGTAATATATATATATATGAGTATATGAAATACAACAAATATAAAATGCCAAAATATATGAAATACTGCACAGACCTGCTATATAGTAGTGCATTTGGAAAGCAGACGAACCTCCTATGTACTTGCCTTGTGAACAAGTCTACCTGGAACAGGCCTCTTTTGTTCCATCAGTAATTCAGCCTTGGAATGAGGTCACAGAGACCTTTCACATCCTGAACTGGGCTCTGTAGGGAAAGATTTTGTCAAAGATGTGATGGTGAATGGTGACTATTTTTAAGAAATTTGAGTGAGGAAATAGGTGTGGTGTTAGAAACAAGACCGTGTAAATCCCCAAAGAGGAAGAAACTGAGGTTATTAATGCTTTAGGGACAGAATTGTTGACTGGATCTAGAAGTCTGGGGTCTGAGATCTAGCTAAATGACTTTTTAGCCATTTGTGTGGCTTGGGGTAGGGCCCTGGGGGTTAATGAAGTCATATACGTAAGACACCTTTGTAAACCCTGAAAAACTATATAAATGCCAGCTATCATTATAATAAGCATTTGCCTCTTTGGGTCTCCACTTGAGGGATGGTATTTCTACTCCTGTCACAGGATGATTATGAGGAAATTGCTTTTTTTTCCCCTTTGGAGTCCTCCAAAAGTGTAACTTTTCTCTTTTCTCATGAACACCCATCATGATCTCTACTAAGAACTTGCTTTCTTAGACTTGCTTCTATTTTTTCCTTGATTAGTTCTCCCAGGTTAGAAACACTGATGAAACTGGTTTGATTTGGGGCAGTTTCCTCCCACCTTTGGAAGAAGAATAATTTGTTCCTTTATTCCTCTAATCCCCACAAATTCTCAAAAAATAACACAAAAGAGGAATTACATAACAGAGGTAGGACAAATATTAGAATAACAGTGAAAACCAGGAAGGCCTAGCACTCACTTAGTCCCCTCCATGCCCTAACAGAGTTCTCAACCTATCTGTCTCTAGGACCCATTCAGCATTTCCTTCTCTTGCATTCTCTGCCCCTGCCTTTACCTTAGTGTTCCCTTGCTACCAGCATCAGATCTCAACTCTGCCTAGCCACTTGCAGAGGAGAGACTAGTATAGGAGGGGCAGGACCATATTGGGAGGGAATGGCCAAGTATTCAGCCTACTGTGTGTCCTAAGTCAGGCAGCCCCAAGGTGGTGGCAGAACTCTACTCAGAAAACCTTCTCCCAAGCCTACAAGAAGCAACAGCTAACCCAGCCAGCCAAAGAAGTAATTAACAGAAGGAACTGGGCAAGGCACCAGAGTGGGGGCTACCCTGGGCCCAAGGAAAGGAGACTGGCATCCAGTTAGAACCAGTCCTGTCACTTAGAGCATGGACTGAGAATGGATGAGTGAAAAAATCAGTTTCACAATCTGAAAGGGTATAGAGACTGAGTCATATAGGAGGAAAGGGTCACAAAGTGGACAAAGGAGAATATGAAGACAAACAACTGAAGAAAATTCAGTTTGAAACCTATAGCTTTTGTTGTTGTTCAGTCATGACCAATTTCTTGTAAACCCACTTGGTTTTTTTTTGTTGTTGTTGTTTTAAGCAAAGATAATGGGTTTGCTATTTCCTTCTCCAATTCATTTTGATAGTTAAGGAAAGTGAGGTGAACAGAGTGATGTGACTTGCCTAAGGTCACATAGCATCTGATGCAGTATTTGAACTCAGATCTTCCTGATTCCAGACCCAGCAGTCTATCCATTGCATTACCTAGCTGCACTATTAGGACAAGTGGATGATAAAAGACTATTAAGATGTTTGCATAAAATGTTTGCAGATGTAATCTAAAGAAATATTGAAAGAGAAAGGGAAATGAACCAAAACCTGATAAAACCCCAAATCCCTTAGATTCTAATGGAGCTTAACTCTGCTGCAATATATTCCAGAATAGATCAAATGATAAATCAGAACCTTGAGAAAATAATTTAGAGGAAAATAATGGCAGTTCTGTGGCCTCTGCACAGCAGAAATACTTAGCAAAACCGGCAAATCTTGAATCCATGATGGCCAAGTTCCCTCAAGAAGGGAGAGAGAGCAGACTGGAGACACCAAGATACAGTGAAGTGAAGAATGATCTGGAAGAGGAGCCAAAGGCAGCAAGATTGAAGAGAACATGTGGCTTTTGTAGGAGTAAAATACAACCATCTCAAGGCTTAGTAACGCAGAGGGAGGAGTGCAAGGGATGGAGGCCCACTAAACATGCTGCCAGGAAACTGCTCATAGCTGCTATAGACAGAGACCACAGCCATGGCAGGCTACCACAAGAAATGCCTAGCCTTCAAGACTCCAAGAGGCAGAGTGGTTATACTTCACAACTACAATGACAATTCTTTCCTTGGGGGAAAAAAATTTGGATAGCGAGACCCTTCTGCACACCCATTTAACCACATACTAAAGAATAGAATGGAAAAGGCAAAGGTGTTCAAGATGCAACCCAAATAATATACCTAGCCAAACCCAAGTCTAATTATCAATGAATAAGTTGGACAGTCAATGAAAGAGCATTGGAAGCATTCTTAAAAGAAAGAAGGGAGGGAGGAAAACAAAACTATAAAACCGGGTATTCAACTTACAAGGTATTACAACTATAAATAACAAAAATATAAGAAAAGTAAAGAAATACAATTAGAGTAAAAGTAATGCAAAAAATTATTCCGTTTCTTTCGAGTGTTAAAAGAAATCATAAACAGAAATAACCCAAGAGAATCCATGAAGGGATTTTTTTCCAAAAGTCTGCTAGAGCACTGGTATCAAGCCCAGATACAAATAGGATCTGAGGATTCCTGAGGACTACTTATTAACTGAGTCTTAATTTTCAAGGTTATTTATGTTTAATTGTATTTTTATTTTGTTCTATCCCAATTCCATTTTTATCTCAGGCAGATACGTTTGATACCTTTGTGCTAGAAGATAAAGAACCTAAAAAAAAACCAGACAGAGATAGCAGAGTCAGAGCAGGTTTTGAGACACCTTGGACTTCAGATGAAGATAGAATAAGTAAAAATAAATTAAATGGGGGCAGCTGGGTAGCTCAGTGGAGTGAGAGTCAGGCCTAGAGACAGGAGGTCCTAGGTTCAAACCCGGCCTCAGCCACTTCCCATCTGTGTGACCCTGGGCAAGTCACTTGACCCCCATTGCCCACCCTTACCAATCTTCCACCTATGAGACAATACACCGAAGTACAAGGGTAAAAAAATAAAATTAAATAAAAATAAATTAAATAACCTTATTTCAAAAAAATTTAAATTAGCCAGCCATAATAACATAATAATGCAGAACCAGATGAATGTACAAATTCTACCAAACATTCAAAGAACAATTAATACTAGTATCACATAAGCAATTTGCAAAAATTAGGATTTTTGTGATACTAATAATGTGATGCTAATATGATTTTGATATCTAAACTGGGGAGAAACCACACACAAAAAAACACACACCAATATCCCTGTTTTTTTTATCATAGCCATTATTTGATGTTACAAATGTTAGCTATAGCAACAAAATGAAAAAAGGAACATTATCATGAGCATAGGCAAAGAGGAAACAAAATTATCATTTTAGTTGATATTTATTGAGAAAATCCTAGAAAGTCAACTAAAAATTAATTGAAATAATCAGTAACTTCTGCAAAGTAGCAGGATATAAAATTAAACCACCCAGATAATTAACCTTTCTGTGTATTACCAACAAAATTTAGTGAAGGTAGAGGAAAAGGTGAGGGAATGGGGAGAGAGAGAGAATGAAAATGAAACAGAAATTCAGAATAGCTACAGAATGTATAAAATTTGGGGGAATCTCTCAACCAAGGCACACATAGGAACTATATGACTATAAATACCAAGCACTTTTAAAATAAAAATAGTCTAAAAAATTGGAGAGGTAATAATTGCTAATGGCTGTTATGCCAATATAGTAAAAATGACAATTCATCTCAAGTTTATTTACTTATTCTATGGCATACCATTCAGACTATTAAAAGGATTACATTAGAGATCTACAAAAAATAATAAAATTAGCCTGGAGGAACAAAATGTCAAGAATCTCAAAGAGAAATAATGAAAAAAGGGGTGGTAAGGAAAAGGACTAGCAATACTATAAAACAGTAATCTCCATACTATAAAACAATAATCATCAAAACTATTTGGTACCAGGTAGAGATTAGAGAAATCCATCAGATACACAAGTATACATGTTATACAGAAGCAAATATACATAGTAGCATTATGTTTGACAAACCCAAAGGCCTCAATTAGACTAGCACGGTCTCACTGTGTGAAAAAAATGCTACAAAAACCTAGAAATCAACCTGACAAAAATTAAGTATAGACAAACACCTTACCACCATGTACCAAGATAAGTTCCAAGTTACTATATGACCCTGAAATACAGTCACATTATAAACAAATTAGAACAAAGATATATATTACAGCTTATGAATAGGGGAGGAATTCACAACCAAACTGAAAAGATTTTACACAAACAAATAAATTCAGCTGAAATTAGAAGAGTAACAGTTAATTGGGTATGAGGGGGTTACTGTTTCTCTGCTAAATATCCAAGATATTTAAGGAACTGATTCAGACATATAAAAATAAGAGCCATAAATAGTCAAAGAATGTGAATAAGTAGGTCTTAAAGGAAGGAATCTAAATTATCAGTGACTTATGAAATGCTCCAAGTCACTAGTAACTAGAGAAATGCAAATTAAACACCTCTCTGGTTGTTTAATGCCCCTCAGACTGGCAAAGCTGAAAGGAAATTATAATTGTTGGAAGGACTGTAGGAGAAACCAACACATGGGCACTGGTGGAGCCATGGATTGGTACTGCCATTCTAGGAAGCAATTTGAAACCAGCCAGAAAGTCACTTAATCATGTATACCCTCTGATCCAGCAATGCTGCTGCTAGATCTGTAACCCAGAGAGGAATCAAAGAAAGAGGAAACGAACCTCACGTACAAAGATATTTATAGCAGCTCTTTCTGTGGTGGCAAATAACTGGAAATGAAGAATGTTGCTATTAGTTGAGAAGTGGCAGAATAAATTATGGTATATTCATAATAGTGTGTAATACTCTTGTCCAGTAATGGACAAACTTTTTAAAGAGGGGGCCAAAGGAAAGGAAATGCTCATCTATCAGTCTGTTTCTAAGGCAACTCTTTTGAAATTTCATTGTATTGTATCCTACTCATTGTATTCGTCAGATTAGGAATAATGTCCCATGGCCAGATAGAACATTTCAGGGGGCCACATCTGGCCCATCACTGCTCATGTGCTATAAGATGAAGGACAGTTTCAGAGAAATGTAGGAAGATTTGTTTACATTGACATGAAGTAATGAAAGTAGAACTGCATAATTCAACTCATCACAATTCATGAATTCACAATTCATACATTAAGGGGTAAAACAAAATAAAAACCCTAAGAATGACTTAACTCTTCTCACTGCATTCACCATTAAAGATTCCAGAGAACCAAAGAGGTAATGAACTCAAGGTACTGGAAGAGACAGACAACAGCTACTTAGTCCAGATTAAGTGACTTGCCTAGGGTCACACAGCTAGGAAGTGGCTGGGACCAGATTGCAACCCAGGTCTTCCCCTCTCCAAGCTTGGTGTTACATCCACTGAGAGAGGGCCCACCTAGCTGCCCAGTTTTTTTTAATGTGCAGAAGAGAACTAAATGAAGGTTAGTGGGTAATGCAGATGAGGGAAAAGTGTAACAAACTTGTTTTACGCCAAATACAGTAAAAGCAGATTGGTGACTGCATCTTTGCAATCCTCTTTTTTGGTTCTGCTTTGTACAGAGAAATACTTAATTTGGTGTTTAAAGTCAAAATAAAATTTATTGCATGTCTTTCTAGCCTTGAAAAAAAAATCACCTTTTCTTCTTTTTTGATGGCCTGAAGTTATCTCCTTTTAAGTGCCATCTATTTCACTGTGCTTGAGACATTTTGTTTCCAGAGGAAACGCCTTTTATTGACTATGCAAAGCCCAAATGCTCTGAAAAATAGATGCTTCATTCTTGAGGTCCTGTATGGGCTTTAATTTTTCTGTTTTCTCTATGTTTGACTGTCAGCTGTCTCTTGTTCCTTCTTTTTGCCTGCTCTAAGGCTCCCTTCCTTTCCCTTTTAATTTACTGGCTCTTATCTGCAGTGAGCTGGGAAACCAGACAAACAAACTTATAAGCAGAGTGTCCAAAATACTGAGCTTTTTGATGGCTCAATGGCTTCAGTGTACAACCTCAGAATGTGAAGGTTCTTCATGCTCATATTTCTCTCTGGCCTTTTTGCATACAAATTCCACTTTTGCATACATGCTGCATTTCATCTGTGGGCCTGCTTTCTTCTTGCAGCAATGTGATGTGTAGCTTTTCCCTGCTTTGGTCAGTGAAGGCCCTTCTTTTCCTTGAATGCTGATAATAGGTCTGTCTGTGGCCCTCTTCTTGCTGCCCATTGTCCTCCTAAGGCCAAAGGGTAGATGCACAAGATAGCCTTCTTTTGGAGGTTGGGTGCTTTGAAACTGATGGCTGGGTGTCAGGAGTGAAGAGATGACTCCCAGATCACTCATTGCCTTTACCAACTTAGTCTGCATCTGTTTCCTGAAGGACCCTAGAAGTCTTGGCAGAAAGAAGCCAGACAGAGCTGCCTTTCTCCATGAGGAACAGCCTGATGACTGCTTTGAAGACATTGGAGAGCTTCATTTCACTCTAGCTAGTTCTGGCACCATGATTTCCAGCTCCTGTGTACTTTGCACCTCTTGCAGGAAACACTGTATTAATTGTTAGGTGGAGAGAATCCTAAGAACTGGCTTTGCTCTTTTGGATGTGCTGCACCAAACAGAATGGAACAATTGAAAGGTGACAAAAAGAAAGTAAAAATGTCCTGAAGACCATTTTTTAAAGGTTCTATCTTTTGTAAATTTGATTTTGTCTTTGGGGGCTTGGCAAGGATATAAAAAAGGCTTGTGGTGTGGTCAATAATATAAGGAGAGCAAGGAAACAGTTGAACAGATAGATGGTCCTGTGTCAGCAGCCCCAGAGGGTTACCAGAGCCAGAGGAAAGAAAGCTGGGCATGTTGGGGAAATGCCTATGGGTGGTTCTAGGGGCTCCACTGGAGAGAGGTTTTCACTTTGACTCAAGGACATCCAGGGCCTGAGCAGGAGTCACTTGCTTAACATGATTCTGTTAGAAATAAGGTGATATCCCCCATTATGCTGTAGTTAGTACCAAGAGAGTGCCCTGCTTCATTGCTCCAATCCCCTACCCCTCATTTGCTGAAGAATGAGCTCAAGACTCCTCTTGGAATCTACCATGGACCCTTCTGTATCATGTGGGGGAAGAAGTACCCATAAACATCATAATGGAAACCTCTGTGGAGCCACATTATGACTGATGATGCTTCTCTATTACATTCAGAGTGCAATGTTTTCTAGGGAATTTTCACAGAGGGATTTTTTTTCCTTCTCTTTAGGAAATTGAAATTTAACCCTAAAATCCATGTGACCTGAAAAGTTCAGTGACTTGTCCAAAGGCTCACAGTTAAGTGACCTTAAATAAGGCATTTCCCTCTTTAAAAACTCTATCTTCCTGGCTGAGATGAGATTGTGGTGATTGTCTGAATGACTTGCAAGGCGGCCCATCTTGACTTTGAGACTTTAAGACTAAAGTGGTCCTTAGAGGTTGTCATGTCTAAAGAATGTTGCATTGATATTGGCTTGTGTTCAAACCTCCAAGCAATGGTGTTAAGGGGTTTGGGGATTATCCTTTCTTATAACTCAGGGGATTTCCCTGTGTTTTCAGATGTTGGATTCTTCTTTCTTTGTAATGTTTTGCTCCTTCCCTATGAGAAATCCTAGTTATTAGTACTTAATCATTACTAAATAAGGAAGCACCATCTTCCCCCCCCCCCAAGAATTTTGAGCTAGAAAAAATTCACTATGATGCTAAGAAGAGTCTTTGTAAAGCGGGTTGTCCTATTGCAATTCTAAAATGGTGGGAAAAGTCGTCGTAGAAATCCACTTAATAGTTTTTGTATGGATTGCATGTAGTATATGTATGTGTGTGTATGGGAGGGTTGCTTATGCATAGCCCAGCTGCGCCTGGCCCAGAGGAGGTGCTTCCTTAGCAAATGTTGTCTGGCTTATTGATTGCCTCCAAGCCCAGGGGTGCATGTGCTAACTAGCATGTGTGCCTGACAGTGTGCCCATTGTTTTCTGTCAAGTTTACATATGATTGCTAAGCTTGGTGCCACAGGTGGCCCCTCCAGTTTTTCCCCTGCTTTTGGCAGCACTTTGAATATCACTGAGCAAAGCCAGCTTACCTACAGTAGGACTATAGGAGCTTATGCCCATGGGAAAAATCCTTTTTCTAAGACTGTGTGTTGGAACTCATTCAACAAGCATGTATCATGCTCTTCCTGTGTGCCAGGTAGATCCTGGGCTGGATGCTAAGGATACAAAATCATAAATCAAGATATGTGATTGTAAATCATAAAGTGTCCTCAGAGGCTACACAAACACACGAGTAGAGAGACTCAGAGGTGGGATGACTCTGCTTCTTTCCACAGCACCATGCTATTCTCAAAGAGCTTTCTTTCTTCTATGGAAGGGAACAGCCTGGGCACAGATAACCAAATACAAAGCAGACTTGTGTAGGAAGTGACCCTCGATCTCTACTTTGAAGGAAGGTCAAGACTCTAGGAGGTCAAGAAGGGGGAGTAAGTGACTTTGTTCTAGGCATGGAAGACCTGCTGAGGGAATCCCCGGTGTATGAAGGAGAATAGCATGCCCTGCAGTAGATGTCCACCAGATGAAGAGTTCTGATATTGTCTTCTAGGCATCAGGAAATCACTGGGCTTCTTGAGCTGGGGAGGTGATATAATCAGACCAGTCCTTCAGGAATATTACTTTGACTGCTATGTGGAGGAAGGAAGGGACTGACACTTGAAGGCAGGGAGGCCATTTAAGAGATGTCTGCAGTATTTGGGTAAGAAATGAAGAAAGTCTGAACTAGGCTGGTGGTTACACCTGGAGAGAAAAGGACAGATAGGAGAAATATTTGGAGGTAGATTTGATAGAATATTGAGGATGGAAATGGCTCTGATTGCAGATCTAGGTGACTGGAAAAATTATGTTCTTGTCAGAAATGGAAGTTTGGAAGAGTTTAGGTTTTGAGAATAAGATGATGAATTCTGTTTTGGACATGTAGAGTTGGAGATTCCTTCTGCTTCAAGAAGCCCCCTGGGGTACTCTAGCACCTGTCCCCAAAGGAGGGACAGCCAAGAGGAAAGTTCTTTCGTCCCCAGGGCAAAAGGTAGAACCTTCTACCTCCCAAAGATTAACTTCTAATTCTCTTCTTCATCCTCTCATAGCCACCTCCTACTAGCTGACTGGGAGCTAAGTTTCCCAGACTATACTAGCTCCTGTTCATGGCCTCTGGAGGCCTCCCAGGATGCAACAGCAACTCAAGTCCTCCCTTCTAGAAAGAAAGAGGATGCCTTTCTAGTAATTCTTTAAGTGTTTTGACTCTACCTAGATATCTATATGTTACCATTCCTCATTAGAATATGAGTTTCTTGAGGGCAATCCCTAGTCCTGGTACATAGTAAAGGATGAGAAATAGTTGTTGTTTGGTTGGATCATCTTTTGTTATATTAAAAGCTGTCTTATATTGGAATTAGATTCTGATGCAGTCAGGAAACATTAAGTGCTTACTTTGTGTAAAGAAAACATGCAAATAACTAGATGGGTTAAAAAATAAATGGAGTAAGGGGACAGTCAGGTAGTTCATTGGATTGAGAGCCAAACTTAGAGATGGGGAGCGGAGGGGTTTGGGTTCAAATCTGGCCTGTGTGACCCTGGGAAAGTCACTTAACCCTCCTGCCTGGCCCTTACCACTTTTCTACTTTGGAACACAGTGGAAGATGGAAGGTGAGGGTTTTGGTTTTTTCTTTAAATAAATGGAATAATCTAAATTAGAGAGAGTTGATAGAGAATTATCCAAGAAGAGAAAGTACTAGCAGCTGGGTATACAGGGAAGGAGCAGGCAAAAAATACCTCCTGCAGATCATGGAGATGGGATTTGAACAGTGTTGAAAGGAAATCTTGGTAAGCACACAGAGCATGCCAGCATGAGAAGGGAGAGCCAGGAACATGGCACAGATATAGGAGATGGAGTAGTGCCATGTTTGTGGAACAATGAGGAGGCCAGGATAGCTGGATCCTAGAGTGTATGGAAAGGAATAGAAGTAGAAAGAGAAAGGAAAGTGCCTTAGGAAGGGGCCAGATGATGAAGAGCTTTAAATGTTCAACATGGGTCTTCCTCCTTGATCTCTGGAGCTCCTTGAGTAGGGGGTGGCATGCTCAGACCTACTGGGAAAGTCATCTTCACAGCTGAATGGAAGATTAGACTAGAGTTCAAAGAGACCCGAGGTCTTGTTGCCTATTAAAAGGACATTGCAGTTATCCAGGTGAATGATGAGAAGGGCAGTCGCTGTTTGAGGGGAGAAGGGATCATATTCGAAGGACAAAATAGCAATATGTGACGTCGGGTTAGATATGTGGAATGAGAGGGAGGAGTCAAGAATGACTACAGGGTTGGAAATCTCCATGACTGGAAGGATAGTAGTACCCTTTAAATAGTACAAAGGAATTTAGGGAGAGGGGTAGAGTTCAAGAGGAAAAGATAATGAGTCTTCTTTGACATATATTTAGTTGAGATGCCTACATGAGATATCTGGTTCAAGACATCCAAAAGGCATTTGGTAATACATGACACTAGCTCAGGTGAGAGACTTAAAATTGGATCAATAAATCTGGAAATCAACTGCATAGAGATAAGTGAACCCACAGTAGCTGAGGTCACCAAGCAAGATCATTTAGAATGAAAAAAGAAGAGGCCGTAGGACAGAGACTTGGAGGATACCTATAATTGGGTGTGTCATGGATAAAGAGCTAACAAAAGGAATAGAAAAGAGTATAGGTAGAACCAGGAGGGTCATGAAAACCTAGAGAGTAGAGGGTCTTACTAGTAAGGAGAATGTGATCAACAGTGTCAGAGGCTACAAAGAAGTCAAGGAAGGTCAGGATTGAGAAAAGTCAGTTACATTTGACACTTAAGAGATCATTGATAAAAGTTGAAAGCTAATTGGCAGAGGGTTTTGCATGAGAGCAGAGGAAGTGGGTAATAGGGGCAGTTTGCTGGAGAAGATGAAGATGAGGAAAATGTTAGATGGGTTTGCCTTGAGAAGGAGCTAGGACATCTCTTCATATGAGGCCAAGTGAAGAAGGAGACAGTAAGGGAAAAGTCTTTAGGAGTGATGTAAGATTAGGAGGAGGAAAGAAAGAAGAGCTCATGGCATATGATTCTTATTTATTTGTTTGCTTGTTATTTTTATCCCTTATGAATCAAGAGCCTCACCTGAGAGCACAGGGTTAGAGGGTCCTGTGGAAGGCTTGAAGAATGAATGGAAAGTTTAGAAGAAGTGCCATGGAGAGTAGGAGGGCAAATCAACTAGAATGTTTGCCTTGCT
This sequence comes from Gracilinanus agilis, assembly GCF_016433145.1. NCBI lineage: Eukaryota > Metazoa > Chordata > Mammalia > Didelphimorphia > Didelphidae > Gracilinanus > Gracilinanus agilis. The sequence continues at coordinate 214,412,942 of NC_058134.1, read as the reverse complement.
GTCCTGAAGACAGACCCGTTTGAGATTAGCTGAAAAAAATAAACATGGACCAGTTGCCATGTTTTCACGATCTCTTCCAGTTCTGGTTAGCATCATATACATAGGAGTGAAAGAGACAAGAGTGGGAATGATCCAGTGTTGGGGCTTGGCAAAACGTACAAAGGACAAGGATAGGCAGGGGAGGAAGGTAAAAATCAAGTTTAGAGAATAGTGTAGAGTCGAGTTGTCACCAAGGGCTACAATTAGGGAGAAGAGAATGGAGTCAGTCAGAAAGGAGCGGTGAAGGGCGAAGATGGCCTGGGAAAGAATAGAGAGGTGGAAGGCCTGGAGGTCCCAATGAAGAGGAAGAAGAGAAGAGGGTCAGGAGTCATAAGGCATAGGAAGAGGTTGAATCATAAAAGATTATAGTCAGATAAAGGAATTTTGGAGTTCATGAACCCAGTGAGAGTATGACATTCTTTTTATAGCAGAGGCAAAATGGAAGAATAGGTCATGGCAATTGGGGAGTTTAAGAAATCAGGAATTTGGGGGGAAGAGAAGAGAGTCTGTGTGTATGCTGGTGTTGCCTCAGTGTTAGAACAGGAGATAGGGAGAGAAGACTGAACCAGAGAGTGCTCTCATAGAGAGAGGGAGGGAGGAGACCATCCTGGAGGTGACTAGATAGCAGTTATGAAGCTCTGGATTGGGTGATAAATTTGGATAACATGAACTTCAAGGAAAGATAACTTGCTGACTGTGGGGAGCAGTTCTCTACTTTGACCAGTGAGTCAGGGGATATGAGAGAAAGAGGGAGGAAAGAATTTGATGTCATCAGAAGGGAGCCAGGTCTTGGAGACCGAAGATGGAAGGATTTAGAATAGAATATACTATAGATAGAGTAGAGTTTTGGAGTAAATTACTGTAGAGCCTCAAATTATTTCAGTCTTGTAAAGAATTGTTCACAATCAAGAGTTCTAAAAAATGAGCTACTAAATTCTTTGGAACGTATAAGTAACAACCATATTATGACTGGAAGTGGACAGGTGGAAATAATTTTCTTTTAAAACAAAAATTGGGCACTAGTATGACAGCAACTTCAGAAAAGGTTCAAAAGATTTGAGTTGGTGTACTTTTTTCTCAAGGCATCACTAAGTAATGCCAGCAGTCTCTGGGTTTTGTTTTTGTTTTTGTTTTTGTTTTTTTGATGTGGACCCATAAACCCATTAAGCCAAGGCTTTCAGTAGGACAGCTGCTTAGTGTTAGTAGACATTGTGCCCTTAGGCTTCAGATTTTGTTTTCCTCTCTGTGGCCTGTTTGCTTCAACAGAACCCACAATTGAGGCAGCTAGTAGGTAGCACAGTGGATGGAGCACCAAGACTGCCTTAGAAATTTCCTAGCTGTGTGACCCTGAGCAAGCCACTTACCTCAATTGCCTACCCCTTGTTTCTCTCCTGTCTTAGAATGGATACTAAGAAAGAAGATATGGGTTAAAAAAAAAACAGAACCTACATTATAAGGCATTTATAATATTTTATTATAGGCTTATGTAACATTGGCTTTTGTTCCTGACCTTTGAATCTGAGGTGATTTCAAAATATTTTAAATGATAGGGAAAATACATTTAATATTTTAGGGAACTGCGTTTGGATGTCGATTAATTCTTATTTTAAAATAAGCAGATTACAGAGAATTTGCATGTGGATATCTTCGGTAGACATTCTCTCAACAACACCTAATACTGGGAAACACCACTCATGATAAACAGAAATTTGCTATAAAACTTTCTGAACTGAATGAGCTTTTCCCCAGTGTGAGAATATGAGAGTTACTACAGTAACTCTAACCAATAGCAGATCCAGCTTTTTGTTTCCTTTAACACCGACATAAGCTATTTTGGGGGAAGGGATTGACCATAGACTTCTCTAGTTTCCTTTAATAACCTTTTTGGGGGCTGTCATCTAGGAATTTTATCCAAATCTATCTTGAACCAATTTTTTTTTAGCCTGTAGAACCTTTAAGGTTGCTGAGCTCCATGTTTACTACCTGCCTTTATTATTTTTATTTAATTTACCCTCTTCAAGCTTCAGAAATTATTAGTCCAAGATTTGGTTCCCGTATCTGAGTTTTTATTTATGACTTCATGTTGTTTACAGTATTTTACCATATTATTATACTGGCCTTTATACTTCCAAATAAGATATGTAATTTTAAAGTTTCGTTTTATCATCCTTAGTGGTTAATTTTAAATCTCTCACCTTTATCCATCTTAGTGATATTTGAGAGAAGTGTTGTGACCCAAATTTTATATATGCTATTTGCTAAGCAGACCATGCTCGTTTTATAAGCAATCATTTTGTCCGACTTTCTTAGTCTCTTGGTCGCAGACCATTAGGCCATGACTACCAAATCCTAATGAATAAACAAGCCTCTTGTGCCTAGAACAGAGCCTTTCACCTAATAAGCACTTTGATGTTTGGATTCTTTCTTCTCTGTGTCTCTGCTAAGTAGAGCCCTTACTTTGCTAATGATTCTTGAGTCTATTTCATGGGAGATTAACTCTTCCATGGAAGGGAGTGCTGACCTTTTGTGTCTGTATAGTAGCTCCATGGCCAGCATGATGCCCTGGGCTTTAAATCTGTGGAATTGAACCATGGTGCAGAGGGTTCCAGAAGCAGTTTGTTCTCCTCTGGACTTGTGACTTATCAATAACAAGGATCCATTTGTAAAGTCCTTAATTCTTTTTGTGTATTAGGAATGAATTGGAGAGCATTTTAATACTCTTCTTTACTTCTGTTTATTTTGCAGGTCACGGAACAAAAAACCAAAGGTAAGATTCTTTTTACTTGTTTAATTCAAAAGCACTGTTCAAAACGTTGATTTCACATATACCATGTTCCTGGATCAATTGCCAGCTTTCTGGAAAAAGGAAGGAGAGCTCTGTGCACAGTAATTAGGTTTTTGCTGAATTGGTGGAAGCAAGCCTGGCAATTGGACAGCCAAGAGTACTTGTATGGCTGTTAAACATTTTTCAAGAAGAGGAGTGTTTTCTAGAAAGAAAAAACAAAACAAAACAAAACAAAACAGTATCTTTTACTGTAAGTATTTGGGTCATGCCTTTGAACTGAAGATCTCAAATTCCTTTCCTGTATAATTCTTAGTGCTCTCCTTTGGAAGGAAGAGCTAAGGAACTTAAATGCTTTCATCTATGTTATCTGTTGGTCTAAAGTACATCTTTTTGAAGAAAAACATTAGGAAAAAAATAATTTACCTTAATTTGTTGGGGAAAGTAGGTTTATACTGGGAGAGTTAGGTGTATGTATATTTCCTGGAGTGATATATTGAAATCTGTAATTAAACCAAATTAATGAAGGACCCTTTAGTTAATCTAAAATTTGATGATGTGTTACCCTCCTTCACAGGAAAGAGCAGTAAAGACAAATAGAAGAGAGTAATTTTGTCAGCTCTGCTCACATTTTTTTACCCTGGACATCCTGATAGGCTCCTGAATCTATTCTTCAAAAGTGCCATGAATGGGAGTTGTCACAACTTGGAGAAGTATGGGAATCAGACACTCTACAAGCTCTAGGAAAAGGAGCCTTCTTACCTGTATTAAACCCCATACAGAGATGCTTCTTTGGCCCATTTCAGCACCCAAATCAGTCCTTTCTCATGAAGCCTCCAGGAATATGCCCCCTGAGAAAGAGAATGTGGTCAGTTTCTCCCCTTTTCTCCTACTATCATTACTACAGTGCATACAGCTATTCTAAGGGTTTTTAGGACCCAGAAACAAGTGGGGGGAAAAACATGATAAAACAAGACTTAATTCAATAGAAGGCTTCTTCCCAGGCCCTTCTTTTTTCTTTGAAAATCCTCCCTATTTTCCCTCTTTCTCTCTCTCTCTCTCCTCCCACCTTGTGAGGAAAGACAAAAATACACATGTGAGGAGGTTGAATTTTATAAGAAATAAAGGTGAGGGTTCATACACATTTAAAGAAAACCCAGACTCTCATGTCTGTCTCCCTTTTTTGAAAAGGAAATCTTCTGGGGTTAGATGGGCCAGAGGCTGAGAATGCTGCTAAAGCTGCCAGTGAGACTGAGGAAAGAGTGAGTTGGGGGACTAAGGGGAAGCAAGAGTACAAGCTCAATGTTAGGCTGTCATAGGTAAAAGTAAAAGGACAGTTTGGGGAGGTTGGAGACAAGATGAGTCAGATAGAGCAACAGTAGGGTAGGGCCTGAGGCAGCAAATAGAAAATAGGAGGTCTGGAACCCCAATTGTTGGTGCACATACATCCCTATGGCCACAGAATTTAGTGGCAGAGGTACCCAGAAGGAGAAATCTTGAGGATTAAAATCTCAATTAATTTCAAGTAATGTCATGGATTACTATTTCTTTGAGGACATTACCTCTACCTTTGACCTCATTACATTACACTAACTTTACTCCACTTATTTATGTGTGTATCCTTCCCCCTTAGCTTTTAGAAGGCAGGGTATTGGTCTCCTTTACGTTGTATATTCCCAGCCCCTGGCACAGAGCCTTATATTTAAGAGCTACTCAGTAAGTATGTGTTTAATTCCAACATGGCAAAAAAAGGAAAGGAAAATAAGCCAAGATGATAAAAAAAAATCTCTTTGACCATGATAGTCTTTTCTTTCTGTGAAATGTTAAATATACAAAATCCATAAATGTCCTTGGACTTCCCTTTCTTGCTTCCTTAATTTACCAATTAAAAGAAAGTTGATTCTTCTTGGTCCCAACCAATCTCAATATATAATTCCCTTGTTCTTCCTCTAGCTACTCAGAAAATATGTGCTTTTTCTCTTGGCTTACAGAACCCAGCTTTAGTACTTATTTAATTTAACTCTGAGCCCCTTGCTCTTCACCTACCTCATCCTATTATCCAAAGCAGGGTTAGATGCTTGCACTCTGCTTTACTTGTTTTTCTGATTGTCTAATATAGGCCATAGGTAGCCTAAGGGCTTTGATCTGGGATGAGCAAGGAGACTAAAATCTAGCTTTTCAACAGGTTTTAGGATTCTAAGACTAGAAGGAACCTTGGTCTCTACTTTTTCTACCCATGAAATAAGTTACCACGGAGGTACAGCCTTCTTTGTTGGCTCTTTGCTGAGATGAATGACCATGAACTCCTTCAGCTCATATTCTCTAGTCATTCATAACTTGGTACCAGCTTTTGTTCCTCCTGATCACAGGAAGAGAGGTAACCCTACTATTTCCTAAAGCCAGTCAATCCCTCTTCCCAGTGCTTTAGGACTCTTCCTGCTTCCTCTAGGCCAGGGGTTGGCAACCTTTTTGGCTGTGAGAAGAGCCATAAATGCCACATTTTTTAAAATGTAATTTTGTGAGAGCCATACAGTGCTCACAGTGCCGCTCCTGTAAGAGCGCCTGAAAAAAATTGACTATGGCTCCTACAGAAAGAGCCATACATTGCCGACCCCTACTCTAGCCTCATGCTTGCTCCAGCAGTGGTAGGTTATTCTGTCACTCTTGCTTTCCTCTTTCTCCCTTAAATCTGGCTTTTTTTTCCCTTTGTCTATTCAATTCTAAAAAGATTCATTCCCTCCTTAGCTTAAATGTTATTCTTCTCTTTCTGCTTAGATGGATCTAAACATATCTTATTTCACCAACACCCTGGTCTGGAGGCAGCAGAACGTTAGATGGAGGCAGAGGACATGGATACTAGTCCTAGCTCTGCCTTGACCTCTGTGATCCTTGGCACAGGGTCGCAACTCCCAGTGCCTGTTGGCTTCTTCTTAAACGACGACTTTGGGAAGGTGGAAATAAATTCTAGGGTCATCTCTGAGGTTCCTTCTAGCTCTGAATCCAGGAAACCTATGAACACATTGCACATGTGCTTTCAAACTCACTTGAGGTTTTGATAGACACACTTCTATGCTTTTCTCTTGGGGCATAGTAGTATGGTTTCTGCAAGTATAATGGGAGCTCCTTCTGTGCTAGGCTAGAGATATATAAAGCACTAAGCCCCTATCTTCAGGATGATTATACTGTGGGAAGGTAACATTCATGCACATGACATAATTAGAGAACAAAAGGAAATGTCTCTAGTCCAGTGCTAAGTGATAGGAAATGTAGACAGTTAGTAGTCAGGGAAGAAAAAAATGACCTCTCTTCTCATTTCTGGTCAGAAGGGTTGTCTGGGTAGCAAACAGCCTTTGGCAGATGGGTAGGATTTCTTCAGGCAAAGAGAAGGAGGGCACTGTAAGGCAAAAGGGGAAAATGTGTAAGCAATAGAATAGATAGGAGTTAGTGTGATCTCACAGGGATAGTAAAGAGACTGACTCATTGGTAAAGTCTAAGTTGGGCCTAGTAAGAGTTAAGGGTTTAAGAATTCAGCATTATAGGGTACTGTTGTTATGTTTTGGAGCAGCAGAGTATTTTAAAGAAAATTAGGCTGGAGATCATATGGAAGATGGCCTGGCAGGAAACCAGTTGTCTAGGCTTTGGGTAATTGGATTTAAGATAGTCAGAGTAAAGAGGAATTGGCAAATCCCTGATGAATCTGAAATGAAGAAATGGTGGACTTAGCTTTAATTGGATGTAGGAGTTAAAGAAGAAGTCAACAAGAATTGGAACAGAATAGGAAAGAAGAGGAAAGAGTTCTTAGGGTTCGGGGGCAAAGGGGTACAAAATGCCTAATATCTGATCAATGTTGAAAAGAGAAGATGTGCAAGTGATAGCCAAGAGGAGCCATTACTATCCTTGGATGTTGGTAAGAGTCTTCCAATACTGAATTAATAAGTATTAATCATGCATCTCCTACTAAGAGAAGAGTACTGTACTAAGAGCTGGGGATACAGCCACAGAGAACAGAAACACAATCCCTGCCCTCAAGAAGCTCCCCTTCTAATGGGAAGAGACAGTCCATAGGGAAGGTTTCAGCTGCCAGTCAGATGAACATGTCCCATGGTTCTTAGGGTTCAGGGGCAAAGGAGATGGTGAGGCCTTGTCTTGAATGTCATTTCCAATGATGAAATCTGATGAGTTTCTGATATGGGACCATTTGTGCAGGCCAAAGACTTCAGAGATAACTCTTCTTTCTGGGTCTTCTGGAGCTAGAGCTGGAGTCCCTATGGGAAGGAGTCCCCAGGCTATAGCTTCCTGGGCTGGTGGTAGAAGGCAGTTGGCTAGTATCATAACTATTCCCAAAGCTCTTGGGCCCAGGCATCAGGATCTGTGCAAAGATGGAGGCAGTTTGATTTGCTTAGCACATGCTACCTCTGGGGTCTCTCAGTGATACCTTGCTGCTTCAGCTACCCTGACTTGCCCATCCCATTAGTGACAGAACAGACTTAAGGAAGTATCTCAAATACAAGTAAGAATGAACTTATTTAAGAATTTCCAGCAATAAGCTCCTTTCCATCCTCTCCTCCTCCAGCCTGTTCCACTTCTTCCTTTCCCAAGAGGTTTGTTTTGAGAATTTGTAAGAGGCACTAAAAGATAGTGAGAGGAATGTTCCAAGTGGCGGGTATGTGTTAGTAGAGTCTCTTCAGTCCTGCCAGATAGTAGTCCCATAGCTCCAGAGGAATAGAAGTCAGCCTCCTGCTAAAGAGAGAGGCAAAGATTCAAAGAAAGGTGTGCTACTCTTCAGTTTAAAATCAGAAGTAGCTGCAGAGGAAACCAGTGAGAAGAGTCTTCATGAGAGAACTGGGAGATGGAAGAACAACATGAGCCGGACTGAGCTGGGCCTTAGTCTGGAGACTTTTCCCCCGGAGGGTGGGATGAGACCCTTTCATCTACTGCAAGACTTTGGAGGCCTGTCTCTTGGGAGAGGGGTTCAAATTGTTCTGATTGGCCCAAGAGAGAATATAGAGTAAAGGGGAAAGTTTTTCCAGGGTCATTTGAAGCTCTTTGTCAGGTGAGAGCTGCCCTCAGTTCAGAGTAATGTCTCAGGCAATGCTACTTTCCCTCTCTGGATGTCTCCACATGGAGGCTGGGTGACCCCTCAGTTAGCTTGGTGTAAATAGCGTTCTTTATTCAGGTATGGATTTGGGCTAAAAGGGGCCTATCGTGACATCCTGGCCAGCTGATTTTGTGAGTCTGAAAAGGAAACAACTTCTGGTGTTCCACGAAATCATGCTGAGAATTCATGAGTGTGACCAACAAGGGGGACCATCTGATACCAGTTTAAGGGTAGGACAGAGGAGCCAAGATTGCCCAGTCTTTGATGAGGTTAACCTGGTAGAGCAGTGGAGAGTGTGTTGTGTGTGAAACCTCCTGAAGAGTAAACAGTCTCATGCCCATGATCTATTTCTTAAAATTCTTGTGGAGAAGAAAGGAAGCTAATGATCATATTGGTCTGGACCAGTAATGGAGGACACACCATCACTTTTCAAAGATAATAGCATAGCAATAATTTTAAAAAATATATCCTGACATCCATCATATTGTTCTTCTGAAGTCTGATAACTTGGACTTATTGAAAGCAATGAGTTGCTTTTCTTGTCTTATTTTTGTTCTACCTCTCCCAATTGGAATATCATTACCTTGACTGATAAGCAAAATTAGGATCTTGTTCTCCCTTATCACAATTATCTGTGACCATTATTAACCGTTGCTCCTGGCAGTTGCCTATTGCTTTTTTGATCTTCTTAACTCCAACATAGCTCAAAAATCCATTTTTATTGTCCCTAGAATTCATCATAAGCTTCATAAGCTTGTTTTGGATTTGTGCAGTTCTGATTTTTTTATTGAAAATTTTTTCAGTTAATGAGCATTTATTTTCTCTTCTTCCTTCCTCCCCAGTTGAAAAGGCAAAAAAACTTATAAGAAATATTCATGGTCAAGCAAAACATATTGGCCATGTCCAGAAATGTATATTTTGTTTTGCATCCATCCTTTTTCTGTCAGGTGGTAGGGAAAATGTTTTGTGGTTCATCCTCTGGAATCATAGTTGGATTCTGCATTGGTGCATCAGAGTTCTGATGTCATTCAGGACTGTTTTTATTGTATTTTCCTGGTTCTTTCCATTTCACTTGGCATCGATTCATACAGATCTTTCTAAACTGTCCCTTTGGTCTCACATGATTCTTCAGAATTCATTGACGTGGTGATCCTTGTAATTTTCCCAGGGTCATACTGCAAGACTTCAAATAGAGCATCTTTGCTCCATTGTTAGGCCCTCAAAGTAGAAGAGTCCCCTTCGAGAAGAGAGGCTTCTCTCCTTGTTTCATTTGCCACAAAATATTTCCTTTTCAGAAGAATCTTGCAGACTCTCACTTTACTCATTTGACCCACCAAGTCCTTGAGTTGTTGGATCCATGTGTGATTCCATTGCATCTGCCTTCCAGAGCAGAGTTCTAAGGCTTCTAAAGTGTATTCAGCTTCCTTCTGAAAGGGAAGCTGGCTTTTACCTGATAACTCTTACAAGCTTCATCACTCTTTTTCACATATTTAAAACAGAAGCCTTTCCTGATGTTCTAAACTATAAAAATAATAGGCAGACTGTAAAATACAGTTACAAAACAGCCTGTCCTAAAGTGTGGGCCTCTCTTTTTGTGACCACATTCTCACTTGTAGCTATTTGTACACATGCCTCATTCCTTTTTAGATTGTAAGCTCCATGAAGACATGGACATTTACCTTGTGGGTTTATTTTTAACCTGTACATTTCCAGCACTGAACACTGGCCTCCTTGGTTACACACTTCATGAATATTGGAATTGATTTCAATGCATTGGCTTCTAGAACACTTCTGGCTCAGGCTATTATAGGGTAAATTGATGCATATTACTGCATTCTACATGGTTATCATTTATTTCTTGGAGAAAACTCTAGAGTTTTTAAAAAACTGAAGCTGCCTTAAGAAACAAGCATTGCAGGATCCTTTTAGAATATTCTGGAAGCATCTGGCCATGAGTCTATGTGCTCCCGTGAGTAGAAAAATATGCTTCATTTCATGGATTTTTTCTCTTGCCTCTTTCAGTGCCCGAAGTGACGAAACCAAGTTTAAGCCAACCAACGGCCGCCAGCCCAATTGGCAGCTCTCCATCGCCACCAGTCAATGGTGGCAACAATGCCAAAAGGGTGGCAGTGCCGAACGGACAACCGCCAAGCGCCGCCCGCTACATGCCTCGGGAGGTGCCGCCGCGATTCCGTTGCCAGCAGGACCACAAAGTGTTACTAAAACGTGGGCAGCCCCCTCCAGCCTCCTGTATGCTCCTCGGGGGTGGGGCCGGACCTCCTCCCTCCACCACACCTGGAGCAAACCCCAACAACGCACAAGTGACAGGAGCCCTGCTGCAAAGTGAGAGTGGGCCTGCCTCAGGTAAGGGCAAGGCCCCCAGTGGCTGGCTAGACTCCTACCAGAATTGTCCAGAATGGTGGCAACTTGGGGTTAGGAAGAGCTGTACTAAATCAACAGTGAGCAGCAATCTAATTTTTCCCCACTTGTCTTGCCTATGCTCTGAAGAAAGGTTATTGGTCTTCAGCAAGTGATTCTTGTTGGAGTCACAAGCATTTTAAAACAAGAATCCAAATTAGGCCTGGTAGCTGGCAGAGTAGAGTAAAATTCATCCCCAGAGTGCTGTCCATCATAGAGAGTGAATCCATCTAAATGCCCTGGTTTTCACCTTTCTGAGACATAACTCAGCCCAAGGCCAAGCAAGAAGCCAAGGGTGCAGATATAAGTTATTGTCAGTCCTGGACTTCCTCTCCTTCTCAGATGGGGAGCCATCACTTTTCTTTATCCGTATCTCTTAAGAGGAAGTACACAAAGTATGACATTGGAGTAGGAAAAAACATAGTCAAAGTTTGTTCTTAATATTTTTCAGGAGGTGGGCCTATTGTCCTTCCTTGGTTTCCCCTGCCCCCCTACAGATAGGATTTAGAGGGCTCTACTTGGGATAAAAACAGGGTTTTCAGTATGAGCTCCTGTTATTGTCACAGTTTTAGACTTTATTTTGCCCAACTCATAAATCAAAGCTACCCCTCCCACAATTCTCACTGCCCACTTGGTCCCAGATCCAAAGGCTGGACATCAGGTACTTTTGCTCTAGGTTTAGGAATGCTGATTTTGAAGAAAGACTGAAGTTATTTTTAATGTTGTGTCAAGTGCAACATCACTAACAAAGTATGTCATGGCCCTTGGCCTGTTGGTCATTTGGCATGCATTTATGAAGTGCTCATTGTGTTCCCAAAAGAGGCACTAGAGGCAGAATTTCAATGAGTATATCCTGTTAAAAACTGGCTTGGAGGTTGTTTTCAGAAGCTAGGCAAGAAAAGAAGTCTCTAGAAAAGCAGATATGAGGGTTCATCAAACCACAAATAGCCATAAAGTGCTTGAATCCCCTCTCCCCAGCTGCTAGTAGAGTCCTTCTTTCCCCCTCCTCCCATTCAAATGATTTTGAATCTACTTTGTATTTATTTTATATCAGCTATTTCCCCTAATAACATGCAAATTTCTGTATTCTCCATCCTCAGCACACAGTAAACAGTTAAAAAGGTTTGTTGATTGATGGTTTAGAGGATCAATCAGAAGCCCATGCTGGGATGTTATAGTGCATTTATATCTGTGCATGTAAAAATTCAGGATTACACAATGGTTTTTATGATGAAAAAACACGCACACCTGGATATAGTTAAGTGTTACAGATACCAAGCAGCCCAAGCTTGTTTCCTATGCTTCCAGGTAGAGTTCCAGTCTGACCTGGCCCGGCCTGACCTAAGCTAAGGGAAGTGAAAGCCCCTAGCTGTGACCAGGCAGCAGCCTAACCTTAGCATAGAGCCACCACCTGGTGGCAGGACAAGGAAGAACTAGCCAATGACTTTCATCCATTACTTTGTGTTGTCTTTGCATAGCATAGCTTCTCACTTCTTTGAGGTTACTCGGTATGTTTTCAGACTGTCATACTAGGGGGCTGAAGATGAAGCTTTTTGCTCAAGCCTTTAAGAAACGAGTTTATTAATATTAAGTAAAGCAACAGGAGAAGTTTTTCAAATGACTTGTATTTGGATATGAAAGTCAAAACCTTTATTAATATTTTATTTGTTTGAATGATATAGCAGGGACCTTCTAAGGGCCTTCCAAACACCTCTCCCTCCCCATTGCCTGTCATAGCACTTTGTACAAAGATAATTGCATGGTTTGGATTTTGTTTATTAAGAAGAAATTTAGAGGTTGATTCTGGTAAAACTTCATGGCAATGGGGTATGGACTAAGTTTCTGCAAGCATTCTTCCTGTTCCACAATAAATAGGGTCAAAACTAAGACTCCCCACCTTTTAAAATATATATACCATTATTCATTATCCTCTAAGAGAAAGTAGACATATGTAAGTTTGAGTGTTCTCTGACTCCCATTTTACTCACAACTTTGTAGGATTCTTCTGGCATTTACTAGATTTAGCTTGCTTGGTTCTAAATAAAGTTTAGAATATAACTGGATGAATGACAGGAATCTGGGGAACTGTGCAAATGACCAAATCTGTTTTTCAGATTCATCCATCGGAGGTGCTGCTGCTTCAAATTATGCAAATTCCACTTGGGGCCCAGGAGCCTCCTCCAGCAACGGCAGTGCTGCCAACCCCACTCCCACCTGGGACAAGGTGATTGTAGACGGGTCTGACATGGAAGAGTGGCCTTGTATTGCCAGCAAAGACACTGAGGCTTCTTCTGAGAACACCACCGAGAACAACAGTGCCTCGAACCCTGGCTCAGAGAAAAGCCCTCTGCCGGGAAGCACCACTAGTCACAAAGGAAAAGGAAGCCAGGGCCCACCTGGGAGTGCTGGGAGCGAATGTAATCTTGGGGTCTGGAAATCTGACCCCAAGGCTAAATCTGTTCCACCTTCCATCTCTGCTGCGGAGAACAGCAGCGGACTCGGGACCTGGAGGAACGTGGGTGGTCAGGAGAGGGTTGGCCCTGCTTCAGGCTTTAGCAGCTTCAACCCAAATAGCAACCCGTCTGCCTGGCCTGCACTGGTCCAGGAGAGCGGTTCTAGGAAAGGGGCCCTGGAAGCCGAGAACAGCAGCCCCAGCGCTCAGGGGTCTGTAGTGGGCCAGGTATCCAGGGAACAGCCGTCAAAGATGGAAAATGCGGGTGTTAACTATGTCGTCTCTGGCAGAGAACAGGCTCCAGTTCATAACACTGACGGACCAAAAAGCGGAAACACTAACTCTTTGAACTTAAGCTCACCCAACCCTGCAGAAAATAAGGGCGTGCCCTTTGGGGTGGGCTTGGGGAGCTGCTCCAGGGGTGCCGATACCCCTTCACAGAGCACTGGAGATAGGCAGCCAGGGAATTCTGGCTCTCGGGGTACAGGCAGGGGGTCTTCTGGAACTGACACAGTCTCTGGACAAAGCAACTCTGGGAACAATGGGAACAATGGAAAGGAGAGAGAGGACTCCTGGAAAGGCGCCTCTGGTCAGAAATCTGCTGGGTCAAAAAATGACTCTTGGGATAACAACAGCAGATCCACAGGAGGTGGGTCCTGGAACTTTGGCCCACCAGACCCAAATGAAAACAAATGGGTTGAAGGGAACAAAATGGCGTCCGGGGTCTCTCAGGGAGAATGGAAACAGCCGACTGGGTCTGATGAATTAAAGATTGGAGAATGGAGTGGTCCAAACCAACCAAATTCTAGCACTGGAGCATGGGACAATCAAAAGGGCCACCCCCTCCCTGAAAACCAAGGCAATTCCCAGGCTCCCTGTTGGGGGAGATCTTCGAGCTCCACAGGAAGTGAGGTTGGGGGTCAGAGCACTGGAAGCAACCACAAAGCAGGAAGTAGTGACAGTCACAATTCTGGACGACGGTCCTATAGGCCCAACCATCCCGATAGCCAGGCGGTCTTGCAGACTTTGTTGAGCCGAACCGATCTGGATCCCCGGGTGCTTTCCAACACTGGCTGGGGCCAAACTCAAATTAAACAGGATACTATTTGGGATATTGAAGAGATGCCAAGGCCTGAGGGGAAATCTGATAAAGGGACAGAGGGGTGGGAGAGCTCTACCACACAGACCAAGAACTCAGGGGGCTGGGGAGATGGACCCAGCCAAAGCAATCAAATAAAGTCTGGATGGGGTGAGCTCTCAACCCCTACAGAGTGGAAAGACCCCAAAAATACAGGAGGTTGGAATGATTATAAGAACAATAACTCCTCTAATTGGGGAGGAGCAAGACCAGACGAAAAGACCTCTTCCTCTTGGAATGACAACAATTCTAGCAAGGATCAGGGCTGGGGAGGACGTCAGCCTAATCAAGGATGGACTTCGGGAAAGAATGGATGGGGAGAAGAAGTTGATCAAACTAAAAACAGTAATTGGGAGAGTTCAGGAAGTAAACCAGCATCTGGTTGGGGTGAAGGAGGTCAGAATGAAATTGGTACTTGGGGAAATGGTGGAAATGCAAACTTGACTTCTAAAAGTGGATGGGATGATTGTAAAAGATCTCCAGCCTGGACAAATGAGACGGCTCGACAGTCCAGTTCCTGGAATAAACAGCACCAACAACAGCCACCACAGCAGCAGCAGCAGCCACCACAGCAGCAGCAGCAGCAGCAGCAGCAGCAGCAAGAGGCCTCCAGTTCCTGGGGAGCCCCACCACAACCACCACCTCCAGGGAATGGCCGGCCCCCCAATCCCAGCTGGAACAGTGGGCCACAGCCATCAGCTCCTAAGGACGAGGAACCCAGTGGTTGGGAGGAACCTTCCCCACAGTCCATTAGCAGGAAGATGGACATTGATGATGGCACATCAGCCTGGGGAGACCCAAGTAGTTATAACTATAAGAATGTGAACCTGTGGGATAAGAATTCTCAAGGTGGTCAGGCCCCACGAGAACAAAGCCTGCCCACCCCGATGACGAGTAAAACCTCATCAGGTCAGTCTAAGCTGCCTTTTCTCAATACTTGTGGTGATGAGAAAAGTTTGAAAAACAAAAACCATAGCGATCTAGTGATTTAAAAAATGAATCACATGACTAGAAATTGGAAGATATAAGAGCTTGCTGCATTATATGACTCAGTATCTGGGTATATATGACAGCCAGTGAGCTGTATTATCAACACCTCTGCTTTCTCCTGCAAGAAAGGATCTTGTTTTGTTTTTAAATAATTTCCTTCTAGGACCTTCTGCCATAGTTTGAAGCCCTGGTTTGAGTCTTTTAAGAGGACTGGATCATCACCCTGACCTGAGTGGTTCTGATTATTTAGCCACAAAAAGACATAAGGGCTCTCCCTGCTAACTCTTGTTTTTATCCAGTTGTTTGAAATTGGGAGCATAGGTAGTGAGGCAGAACTGGATCTCATCTATGGCCCTGCTACTGGTTAGCAAGTCTTGGAACCCTCAGTGAACCTCAGTTTCCTTTGTCTAAATTGGAAGGGCACTGGGTTGCCTTACCTCAGGTTTCTCCCAGCTCTCCTGTCTGTGGTCCTAGACCAGTGATGGCACACCTGTTAGAGACTGAGTGCCCAAACTGCAACCTTCATGCCAACTGTGAGCCACCCCCACCCTCTTACCCCAGACAGGAGAGGGAGGAAGTGCTTCCATTGGACTGCTGGGCAGAGGAGTGGGTGATGTGAGAAAAGTTCTCAAGTGTGGTGGAAAGGGGGAGGAGAGCAGTCACCTCTGGAATGCATGCCATAAGGTTCACCAACACAGTCCTAGACGGTTTAAACTTTTCCTTCCGTGTCAGGAAGGTTCAAAAAAATAAGGTCAAAATCTTAAGAAGGGAGAAGGCACATTAGGTATGCAAGTCTTTAAAACATGGCCCTTCTCTACCTCCCTATTTGGGTAGACCTGTTTGGACAGATGAAGCTTACTATCAAGCAAAAAATGTGAGGGCTTTCAGAAGAAAAGAATGGTCCCCATTAATTCAAGGAGATGGGGATGGCAGTAACCCACTCTTGACCCAGCTATTCTCTGGAGACTGAAATCCTGGTCATTCATAGGGCCAGGTTTGGAATTCACATCTTGTGTACCTTTCTAAAGGTGTTCAAGTAGAACTGATGATAGGTATTAATTCATTTCTTAAGCTTAGTAATAAAATAACAGAAATTTGCTAAAAACATCATCCTACCTAATAGTAAATTTTAGCATTCTTGTTAGTGGCTTTGTCCTGATAGCTTTCTATAAGAGGATGAAGAGTCCAAAGACAGACTTTTTTGTTGATACTTCATTAGATAACAAGAAATTCATTTACTTATTAATAAATAATTTTTAGTTTTAAAAAACCTTTTCTTTCTTTTTATAGTCTGGAGCAAAAGCACACCACCTGCTCCAGATAATGGTACATCAGCTTGGGGTGAGCCAAACGAAGCCAGCCCTGGGTGGGGTGACATGGATGAGACAGGAGCATCCTCTACAGGCTGGGGCAACACCCCCTCCAGTGCTCCAAATGCCATGAAACCCAGTGAGTATAAGGTGGATCTAGTACTTGAAGGGTCCTGTGATTTTCTGGTAAACTGAGGGCTGCATGGGGCTTTGGTTGTTACACTGTGTCTAGACAAGCTCCAGAATCTTAGAATTTTGAGGCTGGGTCAGTGGTAGCTGGACCTGCTGTGGTGTTAATGGCCATAGAGTAAGCCCTGGAGTTATGAGGCCTGGGAATGAACCTGCCTTTGGCCTTTACTGTCTGCCTAATATGGCCTTTTAGCTTCTTCATCTGTGAAATGGAGCTAACAAGGTGGGAGTGAGAAAAGTGCTTGGCAAATTTGAGAGCCAGTACTGCATCAATATGAGTTGTGGTATTCTGGGTGATAGTATTTATAATGTGAAAACTTCAAAGGGTTAACATTTTCCATTTGCAGTACCTGGCTGGAATTGAAGTCAAGGCTGTTGATATGCTGATGTCATGATATGTGATCAATTAGATCTTCTCCCTACTGGCACCATTGGTTGTACAATTGATAAAAGAAACAGCTGTGGGCTATAATAGAAGTGGGAAAAGGCCAGAAAGTACCACACTTCTGGTTCTCAGAAATAGATGAAATTATTTCACCTTATCGCCCTTCACACATCCTATAGTTTTAGGAAGTGAGAATTTGGTGGCAAACTTGGTTTGCATTAATATATATTCTTTTCAAATTGAAGTTCAAATTATCCTAAAATTCCTTGAAGTATTAAACAATTTAACTTTAATCTAAAAGCAAGGAGTTGAAGACATCTGACTATGGGGGAGTAAGCACTGACCCAACCATTGATATCCTGTTTCTTACCTCAAGTGCAGAGGATTTAGAGCCTGATTTTTAGTAGATGACTTTCCCTCTTGAGCCAGGTGCTCTCTGTCTTCATTCCTCTTCCCCTCCTGCCCTTCCTCTTCTTTCTCCCCTTGCCCTTTCCCAAGTTGTTGTCTCCTCACTTTCTCTGCCAGTACCTCATTCACCTCTAACCAATTTTCTGGGATCTACTTTTCATCATTGCCCTGCAGAATCTTTCTTTTCTTCTCCTATAGTCAGTATTTCTTTGCCCTCATTTCTCCTCTATTTCAATGATGAAGCATTCCATAGTATCCCAGGTTTGTGGTATCCAGAATATTATAAAAACAGAACCCAAGATACTCATGATATAGCCAGTGGAGGCCATGCCATGGAATGGGCAGAGGATGTGGGCTTTTAGAGGATCATGGCTTCACCCTCATGCTTTATCTTTGCACACCTGAGTTTTATTCTCCACACAATGATAGTGCTGTTTGTACTGAGTATTTCACTGGGTTGTTGGAAAACATGAACTAAATAAATATGAATAGGTGTTCATATGCAGGGAGGAGTACAGTGATGCCCTGCTAGGTAGGGAAAGCCAATTCATTTTGTTGGACTTGGCAACAATGGCAGGAAAGTTCACAGAGTTGAAATATCTCTATTCTCCTGAACACAACTACTGAATATCGATTTTTTTTTCCCCTTAAAGACTCCAAATCTATGCAAGATGGATGGGGGGAGAGTGATGGGCCAGTGACAGGGACCCGCCATCCCAGCTGGGAAGAAGATGATGATGGAGGAGTTTGGAACACTGCGGGCTCTCAGGGAAGCAGCTCCTCTCATAATTCAGCAGGCTGGGGGCAAGGAGGGAAGAAACAGCAAATGAAGGTAAAAGGGATTGCGGGGAGCAGAATGAGTATCGATCTAAATTTGCCAGTTTTTTCAGATTCATTTATAAAAAGGCTGGGAAAGTGGGACTTCAATTCATTCTATCCCTGGAAAGGCAGTAAATTTGGTTCTTTTTCCTTTAATCAGTTAACTGCATCAGCATGGCCTAAGAATTCATTATAGCAGGCTAACCTGTAGATGATGAATTCATTAGCCCTGAGGACCCATGGTAAAGATATTAAGAATGTTCAGTGGTAGAAAACTCTTATTTATCCTTTTCCTACTTTTATCCTCCTCTTATCCACTGTTGTTATGATCTCAATTGGTTTGTCTCTTGATGGTGGATAAATTTATTCTTGATAATGCATAATGAGCATCTAAACACAAACGGTTTGCTCAAGCCATTCTGAAGGAATAGGATCATAAAACACCAAAAAGATCTTAGGATTCCTTTCTTCTTCTCCTTCATCCTAGCTATAAAAGGAACTTGCAAGAAAGGCATCCAGGGAATAACAGATTTAGGTAGCAAACCCAAGTTCTTAACTTCAAATGCTTGGTTATTAGGTAAAGAGTAGAAAATGTTTACAAAATGGGAAAAGAGTCTTGTAGGATATTCATTCCCCTTGGAATGCTTTGAAAAGTGTAAAGAACCATCAGAGAAAGATGATCCTGACTTTTGTGATTGAAGATCAATATCCCTGAAATTATGATCAATGAGGAAGCAATCTTCAAGATTCTTCCCAACAAACTGAGGTTCATCTTTCAAATTCAATGCCAAGTATGGATGTTATCTCAAAAGTACTTTTTATGATATTCTTGTTCCCCTAATAGAAAGCTGGGAGAATCTTAATCTGTAAAGGATCTGTAATTTTGTCATTCTGAATCTCCTCTCTACCACAAACTTGTTCCTCTAATCTTGGTTGATGGTCATCAAGGGTACAGTGGACAAACATCTCATCACTGTGCAGCTAACCTGGCCCTGAGTATTTCTGAGCTGAGCCAGCTGGGTCCATCCCTCTGACCATATATAATGCCTTTTATCTTTGGAAGAACAAGGCAGAATTTGCATTCTTCTGGCATAACTTTTTAAAAATTGTATGATATCTTATTCCACTTAACCTATGTGTTCCAGTGTATCCCTCCCCTTTGCCCCTTCTAGAAGGGCCATCTCTTACTTTTGATAAAGAATTAAAAAAGGGGGGAGAAACATTCAGCAATAAACACATTGACAAAAGTATGAAATTATGAAAAAAAAATATGGTCCACACTCATGGTTGTCTACCTTTGCAGTGGAGGGAGAAGAGGTCTGATACAGGTTTTGAGTACTTGGGGTCCCTTCTGCAACAAAATGAGACATCAGAGGGAGATATAAGGAAACGAACTCATTAACATATCAGAAAAACTAATGTTATTCTTTATTATTATTATTATTTTCGTTTAAAGGTAATCATGTAGTTATTTACAGCAACATAACTCATTCCTATTGCTGATGCAAATACTCAGTCATTTTTGCCTATAACCTTTGTTCTTTTTAAAACAAACATCTTTTTTATATTAACAAGAATGAGAATGTGCGACCCCATATTTAGCTTTTCTTAGATATTTACTTAGATACTTAGCATTGATTAATTAAGCACCTACTTTGTCTATGCCCAGCACTTTGTTACCTTAACCTTTGAAATTTCCAAGTATCCTACCTGCCCCAAGTTGTTGCTCTGGTTTCCTAGTGTGCCCCCATAACTTTGACTGCCCCAAGGAATGTGGTGCTAATGGACTTTCTAGCCAACAAATAGGCTTTTTCTCTCCATGCCTCCTAACTATAAAGAAGAAACATTTATCCACTGAGTAAACATTTATTAAGCACCTATTATGTGCCAGGCTCTGGGCCAGAGAGAAAAACAAAACCAAAACATTCTGCTGTCAAGGAGTTTCCATCTATTAAGGGAAACAAGATGTGTAGAGTATGTCAAAAGTTCAGCATAAGTGTATATCAGATTATTGTGAGGAAGTTGTCCCAAAAGCTTTAGAGACAGGAAGAGGCTTCCTGTGAGGGTTGTAGCTTGGAAAGGAAGTTCAGGATTCTCTGAGGTAGAGATGAGGAGAGGGACTTGAAGACCAGAAATCTGAATTCAAATCCCTTATCTGCCTCTTAACTGTTTTTGCCTGTTCAGGATTAAGAGGAAAGAAAGCCTACCTCCTCTCTGGACCACCTGTAAAAGGAGAGGGCTGGGCTAGGCCTAGAGCCATAGATTTCCCCAGTTAAAATCTTATGATCCTTTGAGACTGCTATGCTAACTAAGACCAGGAGACTATATTTTTTTTTAACAAAATTCACATGTAATTTTGATTATCACAGTATAAATAAGAAGAGGCCTTCAACTTAGAAGGTTGTGTCCTTATCCTAGACTCCTAGGAGCCTGACCAGGAAGCATGACTACTACCTTTGGGAGGTTGGGGGGCACATAATCTGTGGGGCCTCCTGCTGGCCAAGGAGATATCCTAGTCTACCACCTCACCTATCAGATTGGCCAATATGGCACTAAAGGAAAGTTGCAAATATTGGAGGGGATATGGCAAAATTGGGGAAACTATTGCATTGTTGGTAGAGTTGTGAAAGTGATCCAACCATTCTGGAGGGCAATTTGAAACTATACCCAAAAGGCTATAAAACTGCATACTTTTTTAAAAAAATATTTATTTTTTAGAAAAGTTAACATGGTTACACGATTCATGCTCTTACTTTCCCCTTCCCCCCCCCACCCCCATAGTCGGCGCGCATTTCCACTGGTTTTAACATGTGTCATCGATCAAGACCCATTTCCAAATTGTTGTTAGTTGCATTGGTGTGGTAGTTTCGAGTCTACATCCCCAATCATGTCCACCTCAACCCATGTGTTCAAACTGCATACTTTTTGTTCCAGTAATTACACTACTGGGTCTGTATCCCAAAAAGATAAAAAAGGGGAAAAGACCTTTTTAATATTTTAATATAAATAATTTTTAAAAAAATATTTATAGCAGCTCTTTTTATGGTGGCAAAGAATTGCAAATTATGGGGATGTCCATCAATTGGGGAATGACTGAACAAATTGTGGAATATGTTGGTAATGGAATATGATTGTGCTATAAGAAATAAGCAAGATGATTTCAGAAAAAGCTGGAAAGATCTGTGGGAAATGATGCAGAGTTAAATAAGCAAAACTGGGAGAACATGGTACACAATAACAGCAATATTGGATGATGATTATCTGAAAAGTTGGCTATTCTCAGCAATGCAATGATCTGGGACAATCCTGGAAGACTTATGATGGAGAATGCTGTCCACCTCCAGAGAAAAAACTGTTGGAGTCATATTTCACATAGTATATTTATGGTTTTATTTTGGGGTTTTGGTTATGTAGGAGTATGCATTTACAACAGTGACCAATATGGAAGGATATTTTGCATAACAATAAAAATGAGGGGGGAAAAAAGGAGTGATCCTAGTCCAATTGTGGATGGACTTGCTGGTCCCAGAATTCCTGACCTAAAATCCTAAAGACCCTAGAGAGCAGATCTTGTTTGTAGGGTCCTTCTTGACTCTTCATTTGATTGTTGTGACAGAAATTGGGACCACAGCCTTCCATGGTATCAGCAGCCAGCACCTAAGAGCAGGGCTTCTTAACCATTTTTTGTAAGATGGACCCCTTCTCAGAATCTAGCTTTCAAAATATGCATAAATACATAAAGTAAAATAAACAAGATTGCTAAGAAAATGAATTATATTTTTAAATAAGTTTTTAAATATTTTTAAAATAAGTTCATCAGCCTCTAGAATATGAAAACATTTGCTTTCTATAAAATTATAAATGTAAAGCTGGAAGGAAGGTACAATAGAGCCATAAGTCCTACTTCTGCATTTTATAGATAAAGAAACTGAGGCACAAAGGTTAAATGGCTTATCCTGGGTATACAAGAAAGTGTGTTGAGACCAAATTTTTTTTAAATTTAATTTTAGTTTTTTTTAAAGTTAAGCCTTTTTTTCTTTTACTTCCCTTCACCCTCTTTGAGAAAGCAAGAAAAAACAAAACCCTTATTATATGCCTATACAGTCAAGAAAAAAAATTTTTCTTATTGGCCTTATCTAAAAATATATCTCAGTCTGCATTCTGAGTCTGTCACTCCTTGTCAGGAAATGGCCAGGATGTTTCATCACAATCCTCAGGAATCATTGTGTTTGGTTTGATTTCCCAAATTTTCTTTTTCTTTTTTAAAAAACATTTTGTTTTAATCAGCCAAGATCGGCCTCCCACTTTCCCATTCCACACCTCTTCCATAGTTGATCTTCCATAGTTCCCTAAAAAATAAAATCATCATTTGGCAAAAACTGAGGCATATAAGAGTTAACTTTGCCAAAGATTGAGGAGAATTGATAACACCTCCTTGGGCAATCTGCCATATATAAAAGAGTAGTCTTCAAAATTGGCCAGCAGAATGACAAGATGGCTACAATACCAAGACAAAGCATTTCCTGTTTGATGGCATGCCTACAAATTGTTATAATCAGAAGTTAATACCTAATGATAGGCAAAAGATTATCTCAGACACCTCCAACTCCAGTTATATTTATCACACTTTGCTCATTTCCTAGGATTAGGAACCCCCACCCCTACCCATTGATAGCACAAGAAAAACAACTCATTGCACACATGTCAAAACAAATTTTCATGTTGACCATGTCCAAAAAAAATTTGTTGCATTCTGAGTCCTTCACTTCTGTGTTAGGAGGTGGGTGGGATACTTCATCATTAGTCCTCAAATCCTGGTTGGTTATAGCTGATTAAAGTTCAGGACAATAATATTCCATCGTATTTTGCCATATCACAATTTGTTAATCTTCCCCAATTTGGGTCCTCCTTTAGATTCCATTCTTTGCCACTTCAAAGAGCTATAAATATTTTTGTACATCTTTAGAGTTTGCTTTACTTAGGACTGCTACTTCCTTTAATCTATACTCATACCCTCTCTAATTCTCCCTACCTCCTTCTCCCCTTTCCTTATTTCACTGTTGAGTGAAATGTATTTCTGTACCCAATTCTGAGTATGTGTGAGTACACATGCATGCTTATGTCTGTTTCTTCCTTCTTTTGACCAGTGCAGATGAGAATGAGGCTCAAGGGTCAGTTGCTTCCCTCTACCCAATCCTCCCTGTGTATGTATAAATATCTACATGCACACCATGATTAGCAAGGTGATTTTTTTTCTAATCTTCCTTTAGTAACCTCTTCATATACATTCTTTTTCTTTATCATCAAGACATAACAGAACCATTCCCAGGCCTTGTCTAATTAGACTCCTTCTGTGACCCCTGATGATAGGATTCAGAGAGAAACAGGTATCCTCTCCTCATTTGGATAAAAGCAGTCCTCCTTTAGCATTGTTCATTCCTTGTTTACCTTTTTAACTTCCTCTTGACTCTCCTGTGTTTAAACTTCAGGGTTTCTCCATAACTTTGGTCTTTCCATCAAGAATGCTTGGAAGTCCATTCTCTATTTCATTAAAGGTCTGTCTTTTTCCCTTTATACTCCATTTTGCTGGTTAAGTCATTCTTAGCTCTTAAGGCCATCTTTTGCTTTTTGGAGTAACACATTCTAGGTTCTCTACTCTTTATATTGATGGCTGCTAAAATCATGTGTGCTCACAACTATGGCTTCTCCTTCACTGAATTCTTTCTAGCTGCTCGCAGTATGTTTTCTTTGAAGTAGAAGCCCTGGATTTTGGCAATGAGGTTCTTGGGAGTTTTCATTTGAGATTGTTTGAAGAGATGACTGATAAATTCTTTCTTTTTCTACTTTGTCCTCAGATTCTAAGAAATATAGTTTACTTTTAAGATTCTTGTATAGAATATCTGGGCTTTTTTTGCATCATACTGTTCGGATAGTTCAGTGATTCTTAAATTGTTGTTGTTTGCTTTGAGATACATTTTATTATATTTTTTCAGTCTTTTGATTTTATTTCAATATTTCATCTTATGTCATGAAATTATTGGTTTCAGTTTGGTCCTTTTTTAATTTTCAAGGAGTTTGTTGCTTGGCCAATGTCTTCTACTTCTCATGCCAAACTGTTAATTCCCTTTCTGATTCTTTTCTTCCATAGCTGTCATTTCTTTTCCAATTTCTTCTTTGCTTGCAAAAATATAACTTTTTTCTGGTTTTTTATGGTCTTGTAATCTTTTCATTTATTTATTTGTTTTCCCATATTTTTATGATTCATTTTCTTTTCCTCTCCAAGCCAATAAGCAATTCCATTGGGTTATACAAATGTTTTCACTTGATACCTATTTCCATATTAATTCATTTTTGCAATACTTTTAAAACCAAATCTTTTAAAACCAAAACCCCAAACTACCATGGTTCTTTCTTTCAATGTGGATAGCATTCTTTCTCATAAGTCCCTCAAACCCACTACTAGGTTTGTACCCCAAAGAGATAATAAAAAAGAGTTGTACAAGGGGGCAGCTGGGTAGCTCAGTGGAGTGAGAGTCAGGCCTAGAGACGGGAGGTCCTAGGTTCAAACCCGGCCTCAGCCACTTCCCAGCTGTGTGACCCTGGACATGTCACTTGACCCCCATTGCCCACCCTTACCACTCTTCCACCTATGAGACAATACACCAAAGTACAAGGGTTTAAAAAGAAAAAAAAAAAAAGAGTTGTACAAAAATATTCATAGCCTCTCTCTTTGTGGTGGCAAAAAATTTGGAAAATGAAGGGATGTCCTTCAATTGGGGAATGGCTGAACAAATTGTGGTATATGATGGTGATGGAATACTATCGTGCTATAAGGGATGATGAACTGGAGGATTTCTACATGACCTGGAAGAACCTCCATGAACTGATTCAGAGTGAAATGAGCAGAACCAAGAGAACATTGTACATAGAAAGTGAAACATAGTGGAATGATCTAATGCAGTGATGGGCAAACTACAGATCCCCCCACCCTGAAATATTCTGTCCGGCCACACGACATTTTTCCTAATCTGACAAATACTATGAGTAGGATACAGTATGTCAGTTGACCCCTGTCCCTTTTGCAGTGCCCTCATATGGTTTAAGATCTTCTCTTGCCTTGGTTCACAGCCTCTCGTTGGAATGCTCCTTGGGCAGGTACTCCTATCCTGACCCCAGTGACTGAAGACCTCACTTTCTGTCTCCTTGTATGTGTAGTTGGACTGGACACTGTACTCATTGGGATTTGTTCTAGATTTCTCCATCAGAATATGACCTACACATTTTCTAGATCTATTAGAAGGAATTTGTGGAGAGAAACCTATTGGAATGTTTCCTAGACTTCAGCCATCTTGGCTCTGCCACTGCTCTAAGGCAGAATTTGAACTCTGGTTTTCTTATCAGTCTAGCACTCTCTCTACTGCCCCATCAAACTGTCATAAAAGTAACTCGTGCCAAAGAGTTCTTTTCTTGTGCTTCCACCAAAGAGTCAGGACCCTTGGAATTAGTTCTATTTTAAGTAATGTATGCTGTCACTGAACCCATTTTCCTTTCACCCAACTGAGATAAACTTGAATTCTAAAGAATATACCTCAAGGAACAAGAGAATGCTGATTTACAAAATGCTGTTTTCAAAAACTTACTCTTCACTTCCTACAGTTTAATTGATTAAAATCCCACATACTATGTAACTGGCTATTTTGGAAGTTATTCTATGTGTGCAGTCTAAATAAACCAAATAGGGCTAAAAGTTTTACATTTATCAAAGCAAACCCAGCTCCAAAGAGTAATAGTAAGATTCAGACAATCTTAATTTGAATTGAGTTTAAAGATAGATTTCTTTTTTTTTTGTTCTGATCCTATGTATTTATGTGTGTTTCTGTAGTGTTCACTAAAAGGTGGAAACAGTGATTCCTGGATGAACCCTCTTGCCAAGCAGTTTTCTAATATGGGATTGCTGGTATGTTTTCTTCCCTTCCTACCCCTTATCCATACCTTCAGTTCTGATTCTGGCATGTATTTAACTACTTTTCTAATAGAACATCATGTTATATTCCATACAGAGTTACAGGATTCAGGCTGGAAATATTTGAAATGATAGAACATGATTTGGGACATTATACAATCAGCATCTCCTCTCTTTTCCTACTGTCTTTTTCCAGGCCTCTTGAGCTGAATCAAACTCATGGCTTCAGCTTTCAGTTCATTGTCATTTCCCTGATTTCAGAAGAGAAAACAGTCCTTAAACCTTTTGGCTATGATAATGCCAGATCTGCCCATATTACTTTAAGAAGTAAAGTGGTGTGAATGAAGGGTTGTGGTGGAGATTCTTGGGGTTTTTCTTAATATATTTTTGTCTTCTTTGGGACACTTTGCCCCTCGGTGCCTAAAGAAGAGTGGCTTAGCTGCACACTTCAGGAGTTAATGACTTTACATGTCCTGGCTGCTCATCCTAGAATCTGATACTTGAGGAGAATGGTGCATTTCCCCCTGATGCATGCTGTTCCTTTATCTTTTCCTCCCCACCTATTGAGCTTTGTGGTTTCTTTGTATGTGGACATGGCAACTGAGAGAAGTTATGTTAGGTTCATATTCAGGTCGGGTTAGAGCTTTAGCCTTTCTTTCCTCCTCTTTGAAAGTGGGATTCCAGGAGTGTCCTCAAGTTCCTTTCCATATCCCCCTACTGAGGGCTGACTCTAAGAGAATGATCCATTCTCTTTTCCAGCATCTGTCTGTGCTGCAGCGTGACCTGCTCTCATCTGCTTTTCCTTTTTCAGAGTCAAGCCGAGGATGGTCCAGGCAATAAGATGGACTTGTCTGTAGGTGGGTATTACTTACCATTACTATGAGTTGACTGTGTTGGCATTGATATTGAATGGATTTGTATTTTCATCACCTAATCTGAGGCCAACTCATAGGGACAGGTGGAGGAGGTAACATTGGTTGACTGAGAGAGGTGGATGACTCATGAGTTCCCCTAGTGCAGCACTGGTTAAACAGCATTCCCTCCATGGCATCTCTCCCAAGTGGTGATCCAGCCACATTGTGACAGCCCTCCTTGACTCTTGGCTAAACACTGGTCTGGAGCCATAGGACAGACCATGAGCAGAGATGGAAGCAGTGGGGAAAGAGTGGATTCTCCAGATTTTATCATAATTTATTTCCTTGGCAATCCTATAGATTGGATTTTATGTATTTAAAAGCACAGTTTTTGGAAACACAAGAAGTTAAGAACCCCTAGTGTGAGAGGTCCAGAAGCAGGGCAGTCCTCAACCACGAGGGGTCTACAAACTTGTTAGACAAAATGCCCACAAACAGAAGGATAACTGGCAGTACAAGTAACTGAAAGGGTGGCTTTTGGGACCATACAAACAATACCTCCTGGAAGAACTATCCAGGGGAATCTCTCCCATGCAGAGTGGTCAGAAAAGGCTTGTAAAACCAATGGGGACAACTTGGTTTGGAAGCCTGGTTATCGCTGCAAAGGTGCAGCTGGCTGAGGAGTCAGGAATGGTTGGGCCTGTACAAAGACACATGAGTTTCATGGGATCATATTTTCAGGGAAATAGTGAATGGATCCATCTGACAGGATGGAAGGGTTTGTGATAGAAGGATGGGGAAGATATCCAGAACTGTACAAAAACCCTAATATAAAAAATCTTTTTGGAAATGTTCAGTTATAGTAAAACTCAAGTTGTTTTTGTTTAAGTTGTTTTGTTTACAGTAAAAGATCACCCTGAAGGTTGTAATATTTTGATCAAGAATTGATACTCATAGGAATAATTTGGGGAGATTGAGATGTCTCACCTGTTTCTATGATTTATTAGAATTTTTTCTACCATTTGAGTCATGCCAAAGAGACTGATCTGATATGGGAATGGATTCTTAACCATTAACTATCCCCTTTCTTCTCATTGCCTCTTCAGGGAGCCTTCCTGACAAGAAGTTTGATGTGGACAAGCGAGCCATGAATCTCGGGGATTTTAATGATATCATGAGGAAGGATAGATCTGGGTTCCGTCCACCTAATTCCAAAGACATGGGAACCACAGATAGCGGGCCTTACTTTGAGAAGGTGAGTGTAATTCTTTATGATGACCAGTGATACAACAGAACCATTAGGGTTTTCCTCAGGCAATTGAGTCTTGAAGGAGTGTAGAATTCCTGAGTCAGTGGCCAGGCACAGACACTGGCAGCATATATATTCTCTGTGAAATGATCCCAAAGAGGTCACAAAACCTGACAAAGCTGGGAGGGCACACATGATCTGGTGCATTTCACAGATTGGGGACACCAGGAGGAAGTAAAGAAAGTGGCTGCAGCCAAGGGACATCTCAGTCACAAGCTATGAGAATTTCTGTCGGCTTGACCTGGTGCAAGAGCCTCAAATTGGCTGTTCTTATTTCCCTGCCCCATAGGTGGCTGGCAACATTCTCCTTTTGTTCTTTAGAGAAACTTGCTGGTTACCTTCCTTTTCTGTATCTCTTTTTAAGCTATTCCACTTCCATGTGATGAATTCCTTTCACCAATCTGAAGAAGTGACCCTTTCAGTCTACCGTGATTGAATCTGTGGTTTTTGTGTGAAGGTTGGGAAGTTGGCTGGGTTCAGAATGTTTCTTTTCAGTGTTTGTTATTTAATTTCACTGCAGACCTCTTAATTATTGTCAAACTAAGGCCAGAAATCAGCTGTAGGCACTGATGGTATCTGAGAAGAAGCATTTGTTGACTCTCCTTGGCCTTCAGAGGACAGCAAATGCACTGAAATGGGCAGCCAGCCAGCCCCTGACAGCCTCAGAGCTGGTCCAGATGTCCAGATCTTGACTGCAGGGTCTCTGGGCTTCTATGTCCCCAGAAGCCAAGTGAGAACTAATCAGTATCAGATATAGACATAGATGTGTTACCCAGCAGGTTTATCTTCCGCCTGTGAGCGGAATGAGTCACTAACAGGAAGATAAAGAGCTGCCTGGATGTTGGCCACCACGGGTCCTTTGAGCAGAGTGTGGCTGAGTTGGTCAGATGAGACCTGGGACCTCCTTGTCGCTAATAGACACTAACTTGGCTTGTTGCTGCTGTTTCTCTCTTTTCCCTCCCTTGCCTTCTGTCGCTTCACTAACCAACCCACCCTGGGATTGGCTAACACCTGCTCTCCAGCTGACTTTGCCTTTCTCCAATCAAGACGGGTGCCTTGGGGATGAGGCTCCCTGCTCTCCCTTCTCCCCTTCTCCCAGCTACAAGCTGTCTCCCTCTGGCTCCACAGCACCCAACGTCAGCCTGGGGGCAATCGGCACAGGGCTCAACCCCCAAAACTTCGCTGCTAGACAAGTAAGGAGGCCTCCCACATGTATAATGAGGACCAAGGCCGAGGCCTGGCTTTGGTCCTGCTTTGCACTTGGTGGCACCATTTGTCGGTATTGGGGGCTCTGTAGCTGAATGTGCATGTGAAAGGAGTATAAAGTATAGGGATTTCAACCCAGAGCCCTCACCACTCTTAAGCTTTTCTCTTGGGGCTGTATCGAAAACCTTTCTTTGGGCTTCTTAGATTCAGCAGGCTAACATTTGGAGGCTGGCTAGTAGGAGCAAGCTTCTGATGACCACGTCAACCCTCTGAGAATTATTCTGAGGAGATGACAAAGGTTTCCCAAAGATGCCTTGGTGCGTGCAGGACCTTGTGTCAATGACTTGTTGACCACTTCTTTTAAGTAGGAGATTAGATTTCTGCGTATTTCCCGAACTTTTTGATGCAATCTGTGTAAGTTTTGGAGGAGAAACAGCCCCCATGAGATCAAACATTTTTTAGATTGTGGCCCTTGTCATTTAACTGTAAAAGTAACTTAATAGTTTCAAGGGCATCAGTTGCATGCTTACTGGTCATATAGAATTCTAGCTCCAGACCATAAACAGATTTTATTTCTGAGTATAATGGTCCCCATTTGAGGAAGAAACAGAGTGGGGCTGGGGTTGGGTGCATTTGAAGGATAAACCAAAGAACATCTCTTTGAACAGAGCAGTGCAGATGAAATGAAGGAGGCAGCTAGATAGCCTGTTGGGCTGCTTCTGCTGTTATTCCCCAGAATTGGAGAACTTTCCAAGGTTCTAACTGCTGGAAACCCTGTATGGGATGCTGGTGGTGGCGGAAATGTGGGAGTGATATTCCACTGTGCTTGTTGTTTTTAGTAATTAAAAAAATTTACAGTCTATGTTTTTTTATTTAGGCTTTAAAAACCCATATCTCTTAAGTGGATCTTAGCTTATTGACATTTTTTTCAAATGGTTTCTACAAGGATGCTTTATGACCTGGATCATTCAGACTGTGTCTCAGGCCCTTTCAGAATCTTCCTTTTTTATATTAGAAAATGTACTTGTTGTACCCTATAGATACGCTCAAATTTGCCATGCTTGCCCTATAGTAGAAGCTCCATCATCTTTCTCTGATTGCTGCTACAGAATAATCTTCAATGATGGCAGAAATGCAAAACCAACATGACACCATAAGAAAAGTTGTCATCATTTCCTTGGGATGGACATTCATTTTCACTCTGTGAAATGCCACCAAAAAACCCATCATTGTAACAGGCTAGAAATTGCTCAGCAGAGCCTGGCACATGATAGGCATGTAAATATTTCTCCTCCCCCATTCTAATTTGATTATTTTTTCAATTTGAAAATTCTTCATCATTATGCCTTTTTTTTTATTATGATTCTTTCCAAATATATTCCTTTCCTGCCCAGAGAACAATTCTCTTTGTAACAAAGACTTTAAAAAATATAGTTTCATCCAGCCAACCAGTGCCCAGATTGAATCTGACAGTGTATATACCTTCCGTACTCTTACCCCGCTTCCCCTTGAGTGAAGGCAAAGATATCCATTTTTTGACTTCTTGGTCCTAGTTGTCACAAAGCATCTGTTTAATTGCATTCTTCTGTTCACATTGGTATAGTCTTTGTGTGTATCATTTTCATGGTTATGCTGATTTCCTTCAGCATCACTTAATGGAAGTCATCCTTTCCTAGAGCAGCATAGCAATGACCCATTGGCCCCTTTGGCCAGTTCTTGGAGTGAGCACCTGTTCTACTTCTGTGCCACCCCTGAACTTCAAAGAACATTCTGGTATGTTTGGGGCCTTTTGTCCTATCTTTGGGAGGCCTCTGTGGGTTCAATACCAGCAGTAGTATTGCAGGGTCAAAGGACATGGGTGTGTTGATCACCTTTTCAGTGTAATCTAGTAGAATTGCATTTATCCTAAGCTGGTTTTATGATATGAAGAGGTTTGCCTTGACAGTGGACAGAAAGAAAAAAAAAAGA
Source organism: Gracilinanus agilis (assembly GCF_016433145.1). Classification (NCBI taxonomy): domain Eukaryota; kingdom Metazoa; phylum Chordata; class Mammalia; order Didelphimorphia; family Didelphidae; genus Gracilinanus; species Gracilinanus agilis. The sequence goes on along the minus strand of NC_058134.1, from coordinate 214,381,614 downwards.
ACCACTTTGATCCTGGAAGCTAGGCCAGGCCCACAGTTTCCTTTAGAGATTTCCCAAAAGTCTCCTTTAGGTACTAAGAAGAGGAGGGCAATTTACATGTTGAATTACATTGATCAATAGGCACTTTCCAGCTAAAATGTTGGTTTTTTGTTTGTTTGTTTTTAAGTTAACTCATGAAACAATGTCAGGGACTGGCCTCGGTTCTGAACATGCATGACTCCTATGTTTTTGGCTGACCCTTGTGGCTTTCCTTTGTGGTGCCCTTCTGACCTTCCTCGGGACTTTGGTTCTCTAGAGATCTTCTTTCTAGAAATTCATCTCTGATCCCTTCTCCATGCCCTGAGCCAGAAGGATACGTCCTTTTCCTGAGGCCTGCCTTGAAGGACAGGCCTTATTTCTCCTCCCCTCAATTCTCTTTGACTCCTGTCACTGGAATTATCTCTTCTATAGAGAGGATTCCCCAAAATGGATCTCCACCCCAAAGTTCTCCCTGCAGTTCAGTTCTGAATTTTCATATGCTTCCTTAATGGATTGAAGTATTCCCCAAACTGAACTTTTCATTTTCTAACCAACAATTTTTCGTTCTTTCTGATGATCCTATTATTTTCCCAGTCACCAGAGCTTAGAACTTTGGAGTGATTTTCGATTCTTCCCATTCCTCAGTTTCCCTTCTCCCCTACCCTAGTCCAATTAGTTGCCTTCCCATTATTTCTTCCTTATTAAGATTGCATCTCACTCTCACTATAACCCCTTACTCCTTAGCAAATTCAAAATTTAATATTTGTTATTGGTCCTATCGAAGACCTCAATGTCTCAGATCCAAAAGGGGTTCTGGTTCAGATCCAGAGGGAACTTTTCACCTTCCCCCAAAATGTAGGGTATCCAGAAGCTCATTGGCTTATATAACTCTCCTATTTCTTACCTTTTTCCTTTTAAACCCTTCCCTTTTGTCTTAGAATTAATAGTACATATTGGTTCCAGAGCTGAAGAGAGTAGTAAGTCCTAGGCAATTGAGGTTAAGTGACTTGCCCAAGGAAGCTAGGAAGTGTCTGAGGCCAGATTTGAACCCAGGACCTCCTATCTTTAGACCTAGCTATTTTCCCCCAACACAGCCCCTCCAATAGGGGTCATTGATTCATTCTTCAATCTCCCATTCTCACTCTGTCCTTACTTGTCTCAGTGCCATTTACTCATGCCAGCCTCAGTGTCTGAAAGGGCTTGTCAGCTCATCTGTGTTTGTCAGAGCTCCTCTTGACATTCTGTTCTTTTCTGAAAGAGTTCTCCTCTCTGGTTCTTTATAGCACTTTGGATGGGCTGATCCACTTTCAATCACTTACCCAATCCTTCCTAGTGTCCTAGTAATTTTTGTACTTGTCTTCACCAACCCGTTGGCTTTTATTCTTTTTTTTTTTTAACCCTCACCTTCTGTCTTGGAGTCAATACTGTGTATTGGCTTCAAGGCAGAAGAGTGGTAAGGACTAGGCAGTTGGGGTTAAGTGACTTGCCCAGGGTCACACAGCTAGGAAGTGTCTGAGGCCAGATTTGAGCCTCTCAATCCACTGAGCCACCCAGCTGCCCCTTGTTGGCTTTTATTCTTGAGCACAAAAATAGAGCTCACAAAAAAAAAAAAATCCTTAGATATGTCTCTCTTTGTATCCCCAGCACCTTATACCTTGCCAAAGAAGGCATTTTAATATTTGTTATTGGTCCTATCGAAGACCTCAATGTCTCAGATCCAAAAGGGATTCTGGTTCAGATCCAGAGGGAACTTTTCACCTTCCCCCAAAATGTAGGGTATCCAGAAGCATCAGCAAACCTTCCTACTCTTTCTCTAGATAGGCTAGAAGTTTTTAAATACTTCAGTTCTTCAGAAATCTTGAGATACCCATACCGTGATGAATTTTGATATTTATCTCTTTATTACGCTTGAGAATTATTTTGGTATTTAGTCGAACTAATGTTTACAGGTGACGTGGTTAAGAAAATGGCATTCTTTACTGGAAAGGCTATTAACTGAATTTAGTTCCGTTGCTTTGCTAAAAATGTCAAACGTTGAACAAGCTATAGGAGAGAAAATGTTGGACTCGTCTGTTTTTAGATGCATTGCTTGAAGGTGGTCCTAAGATCAGGAACTTCTTGGTTTCAGAATTCTTCTGTAACTCCTAGAATAGGCCTCATTGGCCTCTATAGATTAATAGTGGTAGTTAGGTCTATGCTTTCTTATTTGTGTGTTTTCTACTAAAAACAAATAAAGTTCTTAGGCTCTTTCCTTTTTTTACAGGGTGGCAATCATGGTTTGTTTGGAAATAGCACAGCACAATCACGGGGCATGCACACGCCAGTGCAGCCACTAAACTCTTCCCCTAATCTACGGGCGCAAGTGCCTCCCCAGTTTATTTCTCCCCAGGTAAGCAATTTTATGTTTCTGAATCTTAGATCCACAATGCCAAAATCAGGGGATTAACAGCTGTTAACTTATCTAAAATGAATTTTATGGAAATTAAACTAGTCCTAGCTACTAGTTTTCATTGTGGATGTTACTAAGTGTCAAGGATGAAAAATTCAGTGACCTTAAGTCAAACTTCTAACCTTGTTAGTAATCTTTTGCCTTATATAAAGAAGAGAGTTCTTTTTGTATGGAAAAAATTTAGAAAATCCTGTGGCCATACTTTATTAAAATACCAGTTTAAAAGGAAATCAAACATTGACTAATTGTTCTATGTCCGTTCTTGAGAAGCACATGATACCATTGTAAGGGAAAATGTTTAAAACTTACTCTGGTGGTAGAAGACTTAGACCAAAAGAAATCTTTAGTGCTCTCCATTCTGAGCTGCTTTACTCTTAGACCCCAGATGGAGCTGGATTGAAGGGATTAGCAATGTTCAGTCTGGAGAAGGCTTAGGGAAAACATGGGAATGAATTATCTTTTTGTATTGGAAAATCTGCAGGCAGAGAAAATAGACTTGTCTTGGCCCCAGAGACCAGAAAGTGGTAGGAAAAAGGGGAAGTTATAGAGATACAGATTGAGATTTGACACAAGGAAATTGTCCTTCTGGATTAGAGCTGACTGGGAATGTTGTGAGGCTCCCTTAGTGTGTCCAATGGCTTCTCCTTCTCTAAAAGTTTTCTGGCAAAGACTTGAATGACTATTTCAGGGGGGGGGGAAGGGACAGGTCATTAGAAGAGTCTTTCTCAGGATATGGACTAGCTAATCCCTGAGATTGTGTATGTTGTCCGTGTGGTGACAAGAAGCATATTGAAGAGACACTGTTAAATGTGTCCATTAGTGGTCATGGGTGATCAGTGCTTGATTGTGGCAAGGCCCCACCACCACAAATGGTGTTTTACCAGCCTCTGTCTGAGAAGGCTCACAATCCCCTCCCTCCCCCAGCCAGAGGGTATCTGTTGGAAGACTATGAAAAGAGAAGCTGTGCACTACAACCTGCTCCTGTCTGGCTTCTCAACCTCCTCCCCATCTCTTTAGATGTTTCATTGACACTGTTTTCTTCCCCCTCCTCCTTTGGGAGTCAAGGGGATGATGCTATTTTTCATAGCCCCTCCAACAAGGGTCATTTTTCTTCTGTGTCATCTTTGCCATTCTGACAGATGTCAGAGGGAACCTCATGTACTTTAATATTTACTTCTCTTATTATTCATTTGGACCATTTAAAAAATTTGGTTACTGGATTTCTTGCCTTGAGAACTATCTGTCCATATCCTCTGATCATTCCTCTGTTGGAGAAAATGTTCTTATTTATGTGTTACTAATTCCTTAAAAATCTTGGACATCAGTCCCAAGAGGCGCTAAAAGACTTCTCCAGAGGGAAGACACCTGGACAAGTAGATACCCAAGAATGGACGATTGTGGTTATTTTGTGGTAGATGAGAAGTACCCACCTCAGTGAGATCATGGGGCCATGGAAGTATTAGGAAATGGCTGTAAACAGAAAGGTCTCCAGCAGGGATAAAATAGCAAGTCGATTCTGTGAGTTGCAGAATTGAAAATTCTTAATGTTGAAGCCCTGAGTTTGTTTTGCTTTTGATATTTTAGGGAAAAGCCACACATATCTGACTGATTACATGAAACCAAGACATAAAAGAAGACATTATGAAGATTTAGAGTTTTTCTCTTTGGTGAAAGGGCAGGAATGTAGAGGACAAATGGCCCCAACATGAACATATTAGCCTCCTTTAGTTCTCCTAATGCTATTTATTGAAGCCTGGTCTGATGTGGCCTTTCTTCTCTCACTTTGATTAGTCTTTTCTGAAGCAGTGTGAAGAGTAATATGAATAGGGAAGGATAGTTTTACATAGAGGCAACATTTACTGCAAGGAACATTTGGCAACCATGAGAACAAGCCCCAGGAGAATGGACTCTTCCCCCATCCCTAGATATCATTAGAAGTCCCCTGGCAGCTCCAGAAGCTTGAAGAGCACTTGTCCAGGGGTGCCATGGGGAAGTGGAACACAATGTAGTTCTCCAGGTTGCCCCTAGATCAGATTCCGCTGGGAGCCATGGTGGCTTCTTTACTGGCAGGTAAAACTGAATCTGGTCTTAGGCTGGCTCAGAGTTCAGTTCCTTTGTCTTGTTCATCCAAAATCTGTGGAAACACTATTTTCTCTTTCTGAAATCTGTTGGAATCCTTCAGAAGTGTCAACACCATCCCATGTTGGGTCCAGTGACCTCCTTATGAGCAGTTATGCTCTGTATTTATGAGGCTTTGTCCCACTTGATCAAGGGTTTGTCTGTCTGGGGAGATCTCATTCATTGGGTGGTAGACCAGGAATGAATAAGAACCAAAGTGAAAGACAAAGGAGCATGTTGACAAAAGTAATGGGTTCCTGAGCACGTCTCGCATTTGCTCAAGCTTGGCCAAGAGTTCTTTCTTGGAACCATTTCTCCCTGTTCACTAGTCTTGCCTCCCATTAGGTTTCAGCCTCCGTGCTCAAGCAGTTTCCTAACAGTGGCCTGAATCCTGGGCTGTTCAACTTGGGGCCTCAGCTGTCTCCCCAACAGATCGCCATGCTCAGCCAGCTGCCACAGATCCCCCAGTTTCAGTTGGTAAGGAGCAAATCTCTGTTGACATTTTTACTTAACCCATATCTTTCATCTTAGAATCAATGCTATGTATTGGTTCTAAGACAAGAAGAGTATTAAGGGCTAGGCAGTAGGAGTTAGGTAACTTGCCAGATTTGAGGAACCCAGGGCCTCTTCTCTTTAGGCCTGACTCTGTCCACTGAGCCACATAGCTGCCCCCAACTCTATTGACATTATTTATGTGAATGATATGGTGAGGGACATTTGGGGTCAGCTGACTGGGGTTCACATATTGGCTCATTACCCTTACCTAGGATCTAGGTCCTCTCACCTGTTAATTGAGGAGTTAGACAAGGCGAAAGGGAATAAAAATAATGTTCCCCCTTCTATACTGGTATCGCCAAACTAAGTGGCATCCTTTGCTGTTTATTGTTGGGGTGATGATATTCATAAGATTTCAGTGTCAAGTGTTCATGTACCCTTCTCCCTTCCAACCCCCCATCTTTTCCTTCTGCAGGCCTGCCAGCTTCTCTTACAACAGCAGCAGCAGCAACAGCAGCTGCTCCAAAACCAGAGAAAGATCTCCCAGGCTGTGCGGCAGCAGCACGAGCAGCAGGTGAGCTGGACTGGGCTGGCAAGAGATGGGTGCTTCCTCCTCCCTCCCCCCCCCAACACACATTGGAGTGCTTGGACTGAGAACTGAGCCTCTCCTGTGCCCTCTACAGATTGCTCGGATGATGAGCGCATTGCAACAACAACAGCAACAGCAGCAGCAGCAGCAGCAGCAGCAGCAGCGGCCACCCAGCATGAAGCATTCTCCATCTCACCCCGTTGGACCCAAGCCACATCTGGACAACCTGGTCCCCAGCACCCTGAATGTGGGGCTCCCTGACCTTCAGAGCAAAGGGCAAATTCCCGGCTACAGTTCTGGTGAGAAGCACAACCGCAACCAAGCCAACCGGCCTCATGTTCTTGCAGCTTGCTGTGCGAAGGGAGGGAAGACAGGAGGACCTAACACAGGGGCAGTGGGCTCAGGCTCATGAGGAAAGATAAAAGGGGTTTCAGAGGGCATCTGGACCACCTGCCCCTGTTATACAGAGGAGACAAGCATGGCCTAAGTTTTAAAGGAAGATGGAACAAGGAATAATGCAGGCTAGAATAAAGGAAAGGGGGCTTCATGGGCAAGGTGAAACTAGGCTCTGAAGGCTGGACAGAATATAGGGAAGCACAGAGGAGGGCACATACACACATACACGATAGTATTAGAGAAAGATTTCTTCTCACTTTTGTTTGTGGCTTCATTTTCAAGATTGACTAAGAAGCTGTCTATGGTTCCCCCAAGGTCATTATTTCCTGTGAATGAATGCAGGGTTCCATTTTCTGGTGTCCATAGAAATCTCTCAGCTTGCACAGTGCTAGGGTTTTATCCATTGCTACCCTCCAGCCTCTTCTGTTTGCTGAAAACCTAAGTCCTGATTTGTGGCCGCAGCACAAAATACACTGGGCACTTCCAGATTCTCAAAGGACCCATCTATAGAACAGCCTCTTAGTCATGAGTCCAGGATGGACAGATTTGTTTTACACAGCTTTTCATTGTAGTTTTCTTGCTAACTAATGAGAGTGAAAAACTAGCTAAATTTTGTATCAGTTTTCCTATTGCAGTAAGAGCCATTGAGTGAGGAATGTGTGACCAAATAAAACCATTTAGAGAAAACACTCAAAGACTTTGTTACTAGTAGTTTTATTTATCTTTCCAGCAATGTCCTTTAGTAAAATTAGAATGTAATAAAATGCCATAAAAAGTAATTTGGGGTTTGGGGTTTTATTTTATTTTAGGTTTTGGCTCAAGCGGTATGGATTATGGCATGGTTGGAGGGAAGGAAGCTGGGACAGAGTCTCGCTTTAAACAGTGGACTTCTATGATGGAAGGCCTGCCCTCTGTAGCTACACAAGATGCCAGTATGCACAAAAATGGTAAGAGGCAGCTGCATGGGCTAACTCCAGAGAATCTTATCCTTCTGCTAGTCTGGTGAAAGTAATTGTTTATAAACAACTTTCAAGGCAAATGATCTCATTTTTCTATTAATGAACAATTTTTAATTTCCCAAAGTTATGATTACCAGCATTACAAAGTAATGTACTGAGTCAAGTCATTAATGGAATGTTATATATGAACATTAATTATATATGAACATTAATTATATCATTAGGGGCAAGGCGAGTATGCATAGAAATCTCTTCCAAACCTAGAGAAGCATCAACCACCTTGGATAATCAATAATTGACTGGCAAGTTCTGATTCATCTGCTAGTTGGGGAAGAACTTTGCTTCAAAGGCCAGGCTTCTTTTGAGGTGTAGGAGGAATATAAATGGCATATATAAAGAACGTGTTTGACATCTTAAAGATATTTAAGCATTTCCTTTTTTTAATAGTTCCATTTCAACCCCAAAGATAAAACTATTGGGAATATTAATATGCATACCGTATATATCATGAAGCCCTACATAGATGTGTGAGCTATGATTATTTATATAGCTCTTTCATAGGCTGTATGAATCAGAGCATCGGCATAATAGAAGCATTGCATCCTTGCCTCTCCATGTCTCTGTACAAGCCTCTTGGTTAAAGGGTCTCCTATTTCCGTTTTGTTTCATTGGATGGTAATTCAGTTAGGCTCACCTCTTCGTGCATTCCAAGTACACTGGGTCCCTGTATCAGCAAGGAATGCCATCATTTCAAGATCAACTGCAAATGGCTAAAATCATGGATATAAGCAAACACAAGTGTATGCGTTGTATGTGCATGAGTGTGTTCTCACTTCCTGCTTTTAGCACTCTTCTTGACATAGCACAGGCACACACAAAGTGGAAGCAGAAGAGTGTGCTCTCTTAGGCAGACCGCTGTCACAGATAGACTTCAGCACTTTGAGTCAACCTGGGGTAACTAAAACCACAGAAATTGTAACCATGGTTGATGGGGGTCCTGCTGTCGAAATGGATATCTGATTATACTTTTCATTGATATTCTTTGGCAGGCTTTGGTGACCCTAAGGTTTCATTCAAGTCTAGCACCTTTCTACTTCCTCCACAAGACTTTTACTGACACACACTCCTCATATCTTCCCCCAAGCCATATCCTTTGTTTCCAGCTTGTCAGCCTCGTTTTGTCACAGCATCTTGGGTAGTTTTCTTCTTTTCCTAGACATCATGGCTCCCAGTGCCAAATACTACTGGCTGACATTGTCTTTTAGATCAGTCTCTTGCCAAGTCAGGCATCTTCTTATGAGGGTGCCCTGATTTTGTGACACCTAAAAGAGAGATGGACATGTATTTCACCATTCCTCCCTTGTTTTTACAATGCCTTTGACCCTTATTTATTCCTGTCAGTGCCCTTTAGTAGGATGAATGACTAACAGGAGGGCTTTTTAAATTACAATTATAATGAAAAATACAAGTAAGGCACAAAACCAGGAGAAATGTTTTCCAAGGGTATACACCACTGTCATGGTGGTGGAAGTCTAGGAAAGAGTCCAAATTTGATTTCCTGGAGATGAGGAGAGGTCCTCCAGAGGCTTTTGCTTGGGACTGACATTGTGTTGATTGCATTAAAATCTGGAATATTTTAGCATTTCGTAAGTGAAATCTATAATCACTCAAAAGCTTATGGCCTGGCTATATTGATAAAATAGAATTTAAAACATTTGTTCAAATCGGTAAGTGACTGAACAGACAACCTAGAGACCTTGTCCTTCAGTATATTTGTTTGGGACAGCGGAAATGGGCAGTTAGTGGGCCTAGAATTGAACAAACAATAAAAGCAAACTAGATTGTGTCTGGTAAATTATATCATGCTTTTAAAAAAAATGCTTACCTTATGTCTTAGAATGGATACACTAAGTATTAGTTCCAAGTCTGAAGAGTGCTAAGATCTAGGCAGTTGGAGTTAAGTGGCTGTAAAAGTGAAATTTGGAAAATGCCATCTAAAAGTGTATATATTTCTATGGACATGGGAAATGTATCAAAACTACATTTCCCGTGATCCAGCATGGTCCAACTGGTTTCCGTTTCCGGGTTTTTGGGCTTGGGAAGGCCTACGTCTTGACCCAGGGAAGAGCTTAAATCTCCTGGGTTAGGAGGGAGTGGCCTCTTGGCCAGTAGGCTCTTGGCTAGCAGACTCGGAGACAGTAATGGAGGCGGCAGTTTTGAATGCTTACAAGCGCGTGGTCTAATAACTTTATCTATAAACATGGCTTTAATTAAAATACTAATATATATATTTATACCAGCCTTTATCATTTTTCATATCTATAGTGGCTTACCCAGAGTCACACAGAAAGCAAGGTCAGATTTGAAACCAGGACTTCCCATCTCCAGGCCTGGCTCTCTATCCACTGAGCCACCCAGCTGCCCCTATACCATGCTTTCTAATGTCCTCAATCTTCTCCCTGAAACAAAGCTCTGTCTTTTATTATTTATTATCATTCCTCCTTCATTAAGAAAGCAAGAAAAGCAAAACCCCTGTTAACAATTGTATTTTGTCAAGCAAAACAAATTTCTGCATTGGCCCTGGCCAAGGAAAAATCTCATTCTGCACCGAACCCCCACTCCTTTCTTTTTGGCTCTCCCTCTGGAAGTGTGGGCAGCATGTTTAATTATTAGCCCTGTAGAATTTTGTTTGCTCATTGTGTAGATTAGAGTTTAAAGTTTGTCTTTACAATATTGCTGTCGTATAAATGGTTTCGCTGTTCCTACTCTCTCCCCACCTACATCAATTTAGGTAAGTCTTCCCAGTTTTCTCTGAAACATTTTCTTTCATTATTTCTTGTGGCACACCAGTATTCTGTCACATTCATATACCATAACTTGTTCATCTTTTACCCAGTTGATAAAGGTTCATCTTTTTGAAACTAATCAATATTCTTCTAGCAGAGTGATAGATATAGTTGTGGATCATAGTCTCCTAAGAGTGAAAATTGAAGATCATTCCAAAGGCAGTGGACAGATGTGTGATGTGACACATGTTCTGAAATAAAAACAAGGATTTAAATAGGGGAAAAAGTGCAGAAAATGTCAGAGGAATGGAGGGCTAGGGATAAAAAAGAAGATGGCCACATTTGCTCTCTGGTGACACCTGTCCTTTATACTCCCAGTAGTGTTGACATGTTACACACCAGAAGTGGAGAGTACTGTTTTTAACTCTTTGGGGAAATAGTTTGCATATCACCTGCTTCACTAGAGCAAATGGAAAACACCCATATATTTTAGGGCATCCTACTAATATTCATTCATCAATAAAATTTTAAGAATATTGATTTCTCAACAAATATCATAGTTGACCAAAGGGCTAAAATAGTTGTAATAGCAAACATTTTGCTATATTTTATCTAACTTATCCTCAGTTTAAGAGTGTAATCATACCCATAATCCACTACATGAACCCTTTTCCATGAAATGGGCCTTTGTGTTTGTTTTGGGAGGGGTGGGATAGAGGATAGGAGATATTTTGGCATTTGTTTGTTTTTTAGTTTTTCCTCTCTAGAAATGTCAAAGATTTGAATGGAGCACCATACATGACTACCCTTCTCATTGCTTAAAAGTAGATGTCATCTCCTTAATCTGTGATCCCTCCAGAAGCATAGCTTATAACTCATTAACATCTCATTCTATATAACTCTCAGCCATGTCCTCCCAAGATCCATACCTTTGGTGTAATTGTCTTAGCCAGGCTTTCCATTGGTTATCCATCATTCCAGCCACATGACCAGTCATCTTACATTCTAGTCACATAACTTTCTGGTTACCTCTTTTAACACTGCTTCTCTTTCTTGATTCTCCATTGGTTGAAGCCTCGATTCAATTATTGTGAACCCCATTCATTGCCTTTTGAGTGGCCCTTGGTATTAGTTCATTGGAGATTGTGAAGTGCTCTGACTTAGAGCCGTAGAGTACCACCTGAAGCATTTCATTGTTAAAGCCATGGACTTGCATTTAGATGGGGATTTGAAAGGTCTTAGATGAGCCCAACAAACACCCTAATAAAGATTGAAGGGCCAGGGGAATTGAGATAGTAAAAAAAAAATAGTAAAGATTGAGAGCCAGTCCTAGAGTTGGGTAACTGTCTTAGGTTCAAATCTGGCCTCAGACTCTTCCTACCTGTGTTACCCTGAACAAGTCACTTAACCCCCACTTAACCCAAGCTATTACTGTTTCTCTGCCTTGGAACCAATATATTTGTTTTTTGTTTTTTGGTTTTTTTTAATTTAAACATTTATTAATATTCATTTATAACATGGTTACATGATTCATGCTCCTACTTTCCCCTTCACCCCCCGCACTCCCCCCACCCATGGCCGATACACATTTCCACTGGTTTTGTCATGTGTCCTTGATCAAGACCTATTTCCAAATTGTTGGTAGTTGCATTGGTGTGGTAGTTTCGAGTCCACATCCTCAATCATGTCCACCCCGACCCATGCGTTCAAGCAGTTGTTTTTCTTATATGTTTCCTCTCCTGCAGTCCTTCCTCTGGATGTGGGTAGCGTTCTTTACCATAAATCCCTCAGAATTGTCCTGGGTCATTGCATTGCTCCTGGTACAGAAGTCCATTACATTCTATTTTACCACAGTATATCAGTCTCTGTGTACAGTGTTCTTCTGGCTCTGCTCCTTTTGCTCTGCATCAGTTCCTGGAGGTCTCTCCAGTTCACATGGAATTCCTCCAGTTTACTATTCCTTTTAACACAATAGTATTCCATCACCAGCAGATACCACAGTTTGTTCAGCCATTCCCCAATTGAAGGACATACCCTCCTTTTCCAGTTTTTTGCCACCACAAAAGACGCAGCTATAAATATTTTCATACAAGTCTGTTTATCTATGATCTCTTTGGGGTACAAACCCAACAATGGTATGGCTGGATCAAAAGGCAGGCAGTCTTTTATAGCCCTTTGAGCATAGTTCCAAATTGCCAGAATGGTTGGATCAGTTCACAACTCCACCAGCAATGCATTAATGTCCCAATTTTGCCACATCCCCTCCAACATTCATTACTCTCCCCTTCTTTCATTTTAGCCAATCTGCTAGGTGTGAGGTGATACCTCAGAGTTGTTTTGATTTGCATTTCTCTAATTATTAGAGATTTGGA
>NC_058134.1:214369060-214369338 GCF_016433145.1 Gracilinanus agilis | reverse complement strand
CTCTAACTCTTGCTTGGTTTTAAAATCTTTCCTTTCCCAGAGATCTGACAAGTATACTATTCTGTGTTCACTTAACTTATTTATAGTTTCCCTCTTTATATTCAAGTCATTCACCCATTCTGAATTTATCTTGGTGTAGGGTGTGAGATGTTGATCTAAACCTAATCTCTCCCATATTGTTTTCCAAATTTCCCAGCAGTTTTTGTCAAATAGTGGATTCATGTCCCAAAAGTTGGGCTCTTTGGGTTTATCATACACTGTCTTGCTGATGTCATTTA